>NC_060894.1:20942500-21137500 GCF_014805685.1 Silurus meridionalis
GAGACCGATACGAGCTCATGATGTGTACATGTTGGAGAACAGGTTCATGGTGTCAAGTAGACGCCGAGTTATAAGTTTAATATTTGACTAAACGCTCAAGTTAGAAAATGTATTATACACTGGGGCTGTGACGTAACATGTTGTATGAAGGGTCACAGTGTCACCGTGTACGAGCCTGACTTTCCATCCTCATCAGCGAGACCAGTCATGTCTCAGTGGTCCTCTGGGTCTCTTGCGGCCAAATCTAATAGGGATTTGCTGTTGTCCTAATCCTTACCAGTTCTCGTTCTACTGCGTATTTAATTATTTGTTTAAGCAACTATGTGCAACTGAGAAATTGAGAAGTCTTAGGAAACTGCACTTGTCTCACTGGGAAGTGGTGTAAAGACCTTATTTCCTGTCTGTTTTTTTTTTTTTTGACCAGTTCTATATAAATACCAAGGGTCCTCAAAGCATTTTTTATGTTGATTATTCCAGATCTGCAGTTTAGCATGTAAAACTTTGAAAAAAATGGTGAGATTTTCTCGAGGTCTATGTTAGATGCAAATCCGCGGTTCTAGCCCCACCTAGTGGATGATAATTATGTTGTTTTCACGTCTCTGTAAAGGAAAAAAAAAGGAAAAGTCCACCATGAAACAAGTTTTTTGATATCTTTTTTTATTTTTCCTACAATATCAGTTCTGTTCTAACCTTCAGTTAAACTGAGAATTCTTTAATTTATCGAGTTCCTAAATTTATTCACCTTTTAGATCATATCCAAACCATGAAATCACGTAGAACTATGAATAATGCCAACTTGGACATGATGTGTTCTGTAAGTGGGGAAAAAAAGCTGTCCGGCTCAAATAAGAAAATACCTGTAGACTTTTAAATAATGCAGGTGTGTAGAATAATTTATTTTTTTCAGTTAAATGATTTCCTTCTGCAAATAATTTGAAAACCCCAGTGCTAAATAGTGTACATCAAATTTTCATTGTAGAAATATCAGATATTGTAGGTGCTGATTTGCTCATAAAAAGGTGTGCAGCAATGTCCAGCACAAATCATAATGTCCAGATTTTCATGGACTCACCTGTTGGACACAAAGTCTCAGATTGCAATGCAGCTGTATGAAGCAGTCGTGATGAATTAGAGCTCTGGGTGTTAGCAGTGTGCAAGGTGACCTGTTTGAGCTAGATGTACCAATAGGTTATTTGGAAGGTTCGTGTTTTAATCCCCATGCCACCAATCTGCCACTATTGGGCCCCTGAGTAAGGCCCTTAACCCTTTCTTAATCTCACTTTGGGTAGAGACGATGCAAATCTCACACCACTCTCAGCAGGTAGACGAACGGTATTATATGTAACAAAGGAATCAGAGTTGACATGAACCTACATGTCAAAGAATGAATGAATTTTAATAACAGACAAATCTGAGGTTACTGAGGATCGAATGGTGCTTATAACGGTTTATCTACAAGCTCTTCAAGGTGGAGTTTTTCCTTTAAGCTAAAAAAAAAAGCCCAGACACAGACTAGACGCTTGCTTTTCATTTCCGCTCGTAACCAAATCCTTCTTTTAATCTCTCGAAAAAGATTTCCGTGTGGTGTTTGTGTAATATCTAAGGCAGCTACACTACACCAAGTTGTGTGTGATTTTGTGGAAAATGAATGAATTTGCTGATTATTACACTAATTCTTAAGGGAAACCCACCAACCGAATTTAGCTTTTTTGTTTTCTTTCTTTTTTTTTATTCACAAATGCTTATTGGACGAATAAAGCAACCAATGAGGTGTGTTTGATTGTAAATAGCATTTTGTGCATATTTTGTTGAAACGCTTTGTAAAACCCGCTTTGTATTGCAGAGGAAACACCGCGTACGGCTCGAGGGGGAGAAGTTAAACACGACTGCGTATTTTATAAAATGAATATAATTTATAGACCAAAAAACAAAACCCCAAGGTTTTTAGCCCTGTGTTCTCCCTTCTTTGTGTGTAAATTGTTTACTGTAACATTCATGTAAATGTCAACGTTTCGATCGCGGAGGGAAAAATGGCATCGATGTTTCGAAGCGATATCTTTAACAAACATTTTAAATATTGAACCGATTAAAAAGGATTGTGTAAAAGCTTTTTTTGTGTATTTTGTCTGATTGAAAATGTTCCCCAGTTCATTGTGTACAAGGCCGAAATGTTTCGAGACTAATGGTGTAAATGGTGAACACGTGCGTGAACACGATTGAACAAAGATTCATATATTTTTTTTTATACATTTATTTATTTATTTTTAAGTGTTGACCTTAAAGTTTAAATAATGTTCACAAGTAAATATAATCAAAGTATTAATAACAGGTTTGTATAAATAAAAAGCTTAGAAATGATATTTATTTCAAGAGCTTTTTATTTATTCTGAGCGGTAAAGAGATCCTCCGATAGAGATTTTGCCTTCCAAATGTCTAGAACCGGCCCTGGTTTGACGAGACAATACGGCGAAGCTGCAACGAGTCGTTCGAGGTGTTTCGAGCGGCATTTGATCGGAAGAACATCACTGGAAGACGACCAGAGTTCAGGAAGACCTTGAACCAGTTCAACCCCTGACAATGTCAAAAACCATTCAGCTACTTGTGCATGATGATCGTCGGAAAACGATCCGCATGATCTCATCTCCGCACCCACACTACTCACCTGATTTGGCTTCTGCAGATTTTGCTCTCCTCCTGAAAAGGAGCTCAGAGGTTGCAGTTTTGAGAACATTACGGAGATCCTGCTCAAATGGCAGAAGGTGCTTCGAAAAGAAGACTTCTAGGACACATTGCAGTAGTGGCAGGAACTCTGCGAGCGCTGTATTGCTGTGCAAGGGTGATCGTGTGTAAATATAGATAAATAATGTACTTTCTTGAAAAGAGCTTGAGTCTCGAAACTTTTCGATTCCACCTTTTATGCTACAAATTCTATAGACATCAGTTTTGACCATGAACAACGATTTTCAATGTCACACAAACAAAGTCCTATTGCAATATAGAGAGTGAATACTGAAATTTAACGATCGAAACTTTTTAACGGAATAGTCACTTTTTGTGCATTTTCATACAAACCCTCTCAAATAAAAAAACACACCAAGTCAAACCATATATATATATAAAAACTACACACCACAGTGAAATAAAATAATGAACAAAATCTGCCTCTAAAGATGACTTCAGTAATTAAAACTTTCGCTGTATGGAAATGTATCACACAAAGTTTAATTCGTTCAGCATTTATTCATTCTTACTAAGTAACTGCTTCATCCTGGTAAGGTCCATGTTGGATCCAGAGACTGGGAATACACCCATGATGTGACACCAGTCCACAACAGGGCAACTTATTTGCAAACACTCGCACCAAGGGGCAATTTATTTGTGGTTCCACCTACTAGCAACTTTGGTAGATGAAGGAAACTGGGTGAACCCAGATGAACACATGGAGAACCTGTGAAATTCTGCACAGGCAGAATGTTGAACTCAGGATCAACCTCGGAGCTGCCTTGCATGAGGGTTCAGTTCCCTTTTAAAGTCTCTGATAGCGTTCCTGCCTTGCGGTTCGGCACCCGATAATGCTGCAAAATAAATAAATAAATAGAACATTTGTGATAAGTTTTAGTGCTGAAGGACTAAAATTTTTTGGGATCGCACAATCCATCTTACCTGATGGGAATCATAGCGAGGAATGTGATGATGCTCGATAAGGTAAAGACAAACCCTGGAAGGAAATGCAGTGTGGACTGGTAGACTTTGGTGTACATAAATGTTGTACCCAAACCGACCAATTGGAAGGACAGCTGGAGCCCAGTGAAGGTTTTTCCTGTGGGTATAAGACAGTACAATTTTGAAGACAAATGTAGCAAAGCACTGCTCAACAGCACCACCTAGTGACTGAAGTTAGGGTTGGCCTAATTAACTGATAATTCAAATATAAGGCTGAACCAGTCATCAAAGTGTGGGGCGCGCCCTCTAGTGGGTAATGAAGATACGACAGGTGAGGCACAATGAATGGCAGGATTTATATAATTTTTAATTAATCTTTATTTTTGATAGAAAAAATTATAGATTTAAAGTTCATACACTCAAAACACCCACAAACAAAATTATTTCATTAATGTAAGTAAATTAAACACATCAGTTAGGGTACCTTACACAACTACACAACGATTTTATTTTTGAACTTGATGCTGTTTGATGTTATAGATTTAGAACTTGATATTTCAATAAATTTGACATTTTTAAACTTGAAGTGTTTCATTACCTTTTTTTGGGGTAAAAATGGGTGGGGCTTAAAAATCCACCCCCTCTAAAGTGGGAAAAGTGAGAACCACTGGGCCAAACTGTTCTTTCACTCCAGCCCTCACGATCAAGAACAATGAAACATCAATATATACAAAAAAAACCCCCCAAAGAATATATTTGTACATTTTTTAGGTTTTTTTTTTTTTTTTTTTTACTATCTGTAACCAAGGAACTCCTTTAACTGTAAAAAAAAATATTCAACAGACCCACATTTTTTTTTTTTTTTAAGTATTTTGTGGTTTTATTTGAAAAGATTTTATTCTTAAGTATTATTTAAGAGACAGCAATATTTCCCCCCTTTTCAAATCATTCTTTAGTCATACGGTGAATCTGAGACTTGGCCAAGAGACACAGTAGTGGAGGTTGTCTGATTTATCGGTTTTGCCAATTAAGCGGCACTGATATTTAATTGCTGAAACTATCTGCAAAAATCCATACCGATAGTTTTTCTGGGTTGCATTATACAGCACGAGAGCGACATCTAGAGGCAAATCACTGACATCATGTGAGATTTATTTGAAGTGTCTGAACTGTTTTTATTTGGGTCACCTGCCCTTTCCTGATATATATGGTTCTTTTCCAAACTTTTACCACAAAACTGGAGGCCCTCAATTGTACAGGACGTCTATAGATGGCACTATAATAAGATTTTGCATTTACTTAAACTTGGAAACCCAAAACCTGTTCCAGCATGGTGATTCCCCTGTGCACAAAGTGAGGATCTGTTTTACATGTTTTGAAGAGGAAGATCTTGCTGCTATAGAGCTCTGATCTCATCCCTACTGAACACCTTAGGGATTAATGTGACTGCACCCCAGGTCTCCTCACCTTCATCAGTACCTGCCTTTCATAACACCCTTGTGGCTGATGAACACAAATATCCATAAACACACTCCAAATCTAGTGGAACATCTTCCCAGAAGAGTGGAGGGAATTATAAGAGCAAATTGAGACTAAATGTGGAATGTGATGCAGACCAGGTGAAACAATACTTTTGGCAATATAGTGTATGTTCATACTATAAAGTGAAGTTAATTTAACAAATGAAATATTACACAATATAAAAACACTTGTAGGCGGAGTTAA
The DNA here is from genome assembly GCF_014805685.1 of Silurus meridionalis. Lineage (NCBI taxonomy): Eukaryota > Metazoa > Chordata > Actinopteri > Siluriformes > Siluridae > Silurus > Silurus meridionalis. The sequence continues at coordinate 20,947,889 of NC_060894.1, forward strand.
CCTGAGGTTGTAATCTAGAGTACCAGTGTGGATTTATTCAATGATTTAAAATTATAATCTTGAACATAATTATGCAATCGAACAGAAAGAAAAAAACCTCACTGGGGTCTGTTGGTGCTTGAACAGCTTTTGCCCCAAACTTGGACCCCACATCTGTAATGTCCATGCTGTTAAATTGATGGTCAAGTCTTCAGAATGTGAAAAAACAAAGAGGCTTTTACTTGTCACATATACACTATAGCTGGGGGTCTGAGCTCAGGGTCAGCCATGATCCAGCAGCCCTGGAGCACAGACAGGTAAAGGACTTGAACAAGGGCCGGGAAATGGCAGCTCGGTGGTGCTGGGTCTTAAACCGGTGACCTTCTGATCAGAAACAGTGAGTTCACTTCACCTTCTCACTTCCAGTCTGGAAAGTTCTCATGTACTATTCTTATAGTTTCATTTGTACTAAGAAGCATTCTGGAACACAGAATGCACTTCAGACATTTGTCTCTGGGTTTAATCCTTCTACTCTAGCAGCAGAATGGACATGTTCCTACAGCTATGATTAAAATAAGATCTAGTAGAACGTCTGCCCAGAAGATATATAATGCCTTTGTGCATCCATTCACACAACAAGATGTGAAATCAGATGAACACAAACACATGCAGTACAAAAAAACAGGAAGCAGTGATTCACGCTGAGCAGCTTCACTTGCTCTTAGTCTAATGTTCCTCTGGTGCACAAAGTAATCTAGATTAAATAAATGGATTATCAGAGAGCCTCTTATGAGCACCCAGGATCAGATTGAGAGTAGAAGATGGATGGATTATGGATTCTTCATAATTACACCTTAAAAAAATAAAGGGAAGTTCTACTGTAGCTCAACTTAATTTTAGCTCAACCCAATTCCGTGTCTGAAAGTTGATTTATTTTGGGTTTCACACAAATGGTGCAGAGATGAAGACAGCAATGCTTTTGTTCCCAGAATACAAACACTGAGGCTTCGAGCAAGTGTCCCCTCCCCTCCATTCCTTCCCTTCCCTCGAATGCACTGGCATGTGCTTTCACTTCTTCTTTTGCACTCAGCCTTATCAAAAGGAGCCCCCTAAAAAAGTTTTTGAAAGCTGTTTTCAACCCTGACGGAGGCCTTAATGATATCGTTTCAACCTGAAATCTAATCAACTCAGTGAGATGCAGTGTTCACAAAACGTGCATCACATAAGAAGGCCAACAGATTAAAGGTACAAGAGAACTTACCATATGATGATCCATGGATCTGCTTGGACAGTAGCGAGCGAATGATGGGCATGGGGATGAGTGCGAGCAAAGTGAGGGAACGTGCTGCAAAAAAAAAAAAAAAAAAAAGAAAGAAGCAGAAGATTAATAAAATACACAAAATTTGCTGAGTGTTACATTTTAACACGTCATGATATTTTTCCCCCCAGGCTGAATAATGCCTCGTGATGGATCTCGTTTGACTTCTTTGCTGAATGGGTTGCTCGAGTGACTTCGTTCACATCATTCACACATCACTGACTGCTGGCTTCCCCATCTCAGTTCCTCATTTTGTGTGCTTTAGATTCACGTTTTTATGCTTTCTTCATAGCCTGCTTTTCTCACCTTGAAATTCAGGACTGTATTTATAGCCTAGGCTTTGTGCATTTTGTTTTACAGCTACACAAGCATCATTTATCTCCAACTACATTCGAACGTCCAAATCTATCCAATCGCATCGTATACATCCGAGAATGCGTACAAGAAGATGGTGAATGTCAGTATTTATTTTTTATTGTATCTTTTGTTTTGAACTGAATAATTAATGATAGCTACACTGAACAAAATTATAAACACTGTTTTGGCCCCCATTTTTCATGAGCTGAACTCAAAGATCTAAGACTTTTTCTATGTACACAAAAGGCAAAAAGCCTATTCCTCTCAAATATTGTTCACAAATCTGTCTAAATCTGTGTTTGTGTGCACTTCTCCTTTGCTGAGAGAATCATCCACCTCACAGGTGTGGCAGATCAAGATGCTGATTAGACAGCATGATTAATCATAATGCTTTATGATTATTGCACAGGTGTATATATATATATATATATATATACATACATACACACACACACACACACACACATACACTCACTATATTTTATATATACACATACATACATACATACATACATACATACACACACACACACACACACACACACACACACACACATACACACACACACACATACACACACTTATCTGCACTGTCTATTTACACAATTTATACTTTTTGCACTTCTGGTATACGCTAATATGCATTTCGTTGCTGTGTATCTGCACTTTGCAATAAATAAATAACAGTAAATATGTCTCTAAGTATAATGTATCTATTAATCAGAAGTGATTGAACATAATTAAATGGCATAATTACTTGGTATATTCCACCACAATGCCTCAAGTGTAAGACGCAGAAAGAAATCACCACCCATTGTTTCTGGTCCTGATCAACTTCAAATGCACGCAAAGACACTTCATTAATTTATCAGCACTTTAAAGTGGTGTCAAAGTGGACTCCCTTATCCTCATCTTTCTTCTCATAAAGCTCATTGTACAGTAATACTTAACCCTGCTACAAGGAAGAACATCATTTTGGACAGGGTTACTGATGAACACCAGACTATGAAGGGCTGCTAATTAACTTTATACCACTTGAATGAAAGACGTCTCATGGTACCTTCACTGCACCAAGCTTTTATCTGTATCTTTCCTCATGACGTTTCCCTTCAGGACATTAAAAGCCATTCAAGATATTTGGCACTGCTTCTACCTGTAGCTCGAGCTTCCATTAATATCAGGATGATTTAAACTGTACCTCTGGTTTCTATTTCACTGGTAATGCGCTTGGTTTGAGCAGGTTTATAGTCAGGATTTAAGTGCATCTCTGACTAACAACTAATGTTCCTGAGATGGGTTCTGGATCTGGACTTCCTACTAAATATGAACAGAATAACAAGCGTTTGCTGAATAAATAAATGCAAGCTGAACTAATTATCAATTTCACCATAAAGTAATGATTTAGGATTAATGTTCTAAAATAATGTGGTACTGAATGCATTTATTTAAATCCTTATTTGCAACTTGTGGAATAGTTGGAGAACTTTGTTTACTAGTTTTGAAATATTATGCCTTTTTATTATTATTATTATTATTATTATTATTATTATTATTATTATTATTTATTAGGAAGCTGGACATAAGGGTGATTTCAGACAGTTGTTAATTAGCAGATCATTGGATTGGTTGTAAGTCTATTCCAGGAACAGGATCAGGATCCTGGAGCCTGGACTCCTTATCAAATGCGTAATTGGAAAGACTTGGCACGGTATTTACCTAAGAAATACGTGGTGGTAGTTGTAACGAAAGTCATGAAGTAGATCCCGGTGAGGAAGGAGAGCATGCCTATCAGGACCATGCTTGTGTCGCTCATGGAGAGCCGCGTGAACATCTTGACGCCCAGGAAGCTGGTGATGAAGATGAGCGACCCGGCGGCGTTGCCGTAGCCCACCTGGGTCGCGGTCCAGCTCAGCGGGTTGACCAGCACGTAGATGCTGAGGATCTCCACGCCGCCCGTCACCGCCACGTCGTACAGGATCCCGGCGGCGAACAGCAGCACGATGTTGCCCCTGTCTCCGGCCGGCGTGCCCACCCTCTCACCGCCCAGCGTCTCCTCCGCGTCCTCGTGCGGCGCGCGCGTGCCCACCTGGAAGACGCACGCCGCGTACACGAGACACGCGAAGTACAGCGCCACGCTCGCGCACGAAAGCACGACCCCTTGCCCCGGCCCGTCCGCCTCGAGCTGGAACAGGTGCCCCGATGCCAGGCTCCCCAGGAAGCCCGCGACGCCGTACGTCAGCTCCGTGCGCATGATGCGCAAAGACCTGGCCTCCTCGCTCGTGCTCAGCGACACCAGCGCGATCACGCCGGGCCAGTAGGACGAGAAGCCGCCGCAGAGGCCGCTCACCACGGGGGCCGCGTACATCACCTCCACGCGCCAGTCAAAAACGATGACGAACAAAAGCAGCGCCCGTGAAACAAAGTAACCGATCAAAGGCATGACTACAGGAAGCTTCCGGTTGCCCTGGTCTGCAAGTCGTGCCAGGAGACACGCTGGGATAATCGCCACCAGTTTGGTTAAGATGTTGAAGATCATGTAGAAGCCTGCGATGGACTGTGTGTGCTCTTCTCCACCTCCAAGGCGGGTTGTGTTGTTCTCGAAACGCTGCTGGACAACCAGCTGGAGGCCGGTGTCAAAAAACGAGCTGGCGACCTGCGCGCAAAACACCACAGGAGCCAGGTGTCTACGGAGGAACGCCATGTGTCCGGTACGGTACGGTACGGTATGGGGTGTGTGTGTGTGTGTGTGTGTGTGGCGGAGGAGGTGAAGAGAGAGACAGAAAAAAGTTTCTAAAGTTTCGAGTCACCCGGTTTTATTAGCGCTTCCGCAATGGCGTCACTCCCACCGACATCTCGCATTCACCTCCTCCATATGATCACAACCAGCAGCCAGTCAGTGAGGTCGGGTTTAGGAATGAACAATTGCACTGACATTTCCGTGTTTTAACTCCAGCCCAGCCTTCAGATCGTGGATTGGAGAAAGTAAACATTCATCCATGAGGAAGTTGCACAAGCTGAAATAACCTGCTGATTAATCATGGTCTACAGAGATAAAGTGGAAAAACACTGGACCACCATATCAGGATTTTTTTACAAACCATATATGAACTTTATCTGGTCCAAAAATAGTTCCTTGTGACTTATCTTTATTTCTTCAATTGTTGCTCCTTGGTTCTTAGTGATGTCAGTAGAATTTGTATCTCCACCTGAAGAAAGAAAGCACTTCTTTACTTCAGTCCTTTGTTCTATTTTGCTCTTTCGCTTTCTCCTCTGTCCACTTTCCTCATCACGTTTCCAGCCACTAGCAAAAATCTGATTAGAAGGCAAAAGTATGTAGACACGTGACCCCAACAGCGACATGTGGCCACAAAAAGCAGGAAGCACACTCTATGTTCAGTCACAGAAAACTCCAAGCCTGGTCAAAAAGCAAACTCAAGGTAGGATTGCCAAGGCTGGAGTGGAAGAACTCAAGTGTCCTGCATGAAAACTTGAACATGACCCCATGATCATCTTTGGGAGGAACAGAAATGGAGACCGTGCCTCAGGTTTTCACAGCCGACATCATCTTCTGGCTGAAGAGCTCACTTGAAAGTAAGGAGTGAAGGTTATTAAAATGGCAAAATATGGAATGTTAAACATGCACATATGTTTTTTGATAGCCAGGTGTCTACAAACGTTTGACCATAGAGTGTGGTGTAGATCATTGGAAACTTTTCCTCTACTAAATGCCATTGTAACTCTGCATCACTGAATTTGAGAGAATGTTCCCAAACTGGTACTTCAACAAAGACGTGAACACGTCAAAAGTTTATTCAGACTCTTGAGAGTCTACATTTAGCTACTTATTATTGGAACCATGATCCACCTTGTAAGTGTTCTTCCTTGTATTGATCAGTGCTCAGGTTCTGACAATAGAATGACTGAACATGGACTACTGACCTCCTTCAGGAAAACACTGCACCCATTTCCTACTGTATTTGGACTTGGTTAAAATAGTAATGACTTTTCATTTTCAGAACCAGTCGGTCCTGTTTGTAATTTCTTTTTCCTTAAGTGTAAATCTTGATGGTTGCTAAAAGAAAGAGCTTATAATGGGGTTAGACTGCTGAATACTTTTGTCATGACCTACAAATGTTCTTTGGTTTTTTTTTTTTAACTATACAAGAATGTATTACCAAAATGCACTGATTTGCAAATCCCATTTTTTATTCACAATAAAAACACATCAAATGTTAAAACTGAGGTCGACAACAAACAAAGTCGTTTTTAATCGGATGGCTGCGATACGTTTCCAAAAGATTCAGGACCAAACCATGTTTACCACAATGAAGCATCACCCCTACTTTTATCAACAGCCTGTGTATGTCTGAGAACTGAGAATAGTTGAGTTTTGGGAGAAGAACGTTGTCCAATTTATGTCTGATGCAGGAGTCCAACTACTCAAACTGGGTCTTCTTTGTCATATTTTTTGCTTTATGAATGTTCTGAACAGCAGGCCAGTTTAACACTTGTTTCAACTGATTGGTGAACCTCTGCTTAATCTTTATTGTCCTAATATACTGTTTTATACCCAATCATGTTACTGACATGTTGGCAATCAGACTATTTAGTTGGAACATTTTTATTTTTAGTGGCTTACATTTGTGACTAGCCATTTGTTCCCGTCACAACTTTTCTTAGGCGTGCTGTGGCCATCAAATTCATTTTTTTCTTTAAAATGGCACTTTTCCTCATTTTCAACACCTTGATATGTTTTCTGGGTTCTACTGTAAATCAAATATGGGTTGATGAGATATGGCAAATCATTGCATTCTTCATGTTTTAGTTACATTTTACACACAGCCTCCTATCTGTTTTCTTTAGACTTTAGGTTGTATAAAGGAGACAAATTACGTGACTGGCTGCTCATACAGCTTCGCTCTTCCCAAAATTCACTGGAATTGTGGAGCGATGAAAACCATTCTTCAAAAGGAAAAAGTGTGTAGCGTATAACATGAGCTTCACCTCTTCATCAAACTATTCAAAGAGCTTTTATATCTTGTAAAAAAAGATTTAGTTGGAACATGCCAATGGTTTTCTACACTGAATATATCCTCCTGGTAAGATCTCAATTAAAGATATTGTAATCAATAATCAGCATTTTTTTGTATGGTCCTAAACTTGCTTTATATTTTCAGTCTGATCATTTGCATATGACCTTGTTAGCGTAGTTTTAGTTGTTGTTTTGCATATACACTATTTCCACATTTCCAAAATAATTTGGCTAGAAAAATACAGGTCTTGAATAATCAAGGTACTGAGGTAAAACCGTTTTGAGCGATTGAGCAATAAGACTTGGCCCTGCCTTACGTTCACCAAATTATTATCATCTGTTCAGCAGCAACTTCATGTTTATAAATTTGAGCTGTTTTGCAGTGGCAGTGGCATCTCCAGGATTGTGTGATATTAAAGTGTATTGAGGAACATTTTATGAAGAGCCGCAGTTCGTAATGAGAAAGAAACCATGTTTTTGCATTTTCATTTTTTAATGAGAAAATAATTATATATGTGTTTAAGTGTAAGCCTTACAATTACTATAAAACAAAATAAGCAGAATATATTAACATACAATAAGTGGTTATCAAATGAACAAAAGTGTAAAAAAGAATTGAGACACGAGCGCCTTTCACTTCACAAGTGAAAAAAAAAAGAAAATGTACTTCCATTTTTGAATATTAAAATGTATATTTACCCAGCAGATAAATATTTGGGGAAAATATTTGAATATTTCATTTAAATTCGGAAGATACTTTATGAACTTTTCTGTTCCTGCAGTTCTGACTGTTTTAGTTCAATGACATTTATTCACCCAAATACACTGAAAATGTTCAAATACACTTCAAACTCATTGCTACTAATCTTTTGTAGATTTGTAGAGCTTGTCTGCCCTTTTGATGTTTCCTCCCTCAGATGTTCTCTTTTCTATCACACTACTTAATCACACGTCACTTTTTATATAATGTAGCCTCAGATCAAAATAAATCAAAGGCTGCTTTGTTTCCAGACTTTGTAAAGAAACACATCTTTGGAAAACACAGCTTTATCACAATCAAACCCACCTAACAGTCACTTATGAATTTGTTATATACTAAAAACTGCCTGTGTGTAATATATATATATATATATATATATATATATATATATATATATATATATATATATATATATATAGGCAATTAATTGCTACTCAGGATGTCCTGCCGATTTCTTGCATATATTTCTTGAAATTGAAACTTTAAAAAAACGTCTTATCCTTCAGACACACACCCATGCTCGCAATCACAACATGCACACTCTCGCACAAACGCACACAAAAGGCTATAACTTGCAGGAATGCGAAAACGTAATTATAAAATACCAGCCTCCATAAAACTATGTCCCATTGATAAATACACCGTAAATAGTTCACTGCACAAAAAAAATATTTCCCTCTTCTATAATTCAGAACAACCTGCCCACTAAGGTCACAGAGCACACTGAAATATCTGATTCAGAAACATGCTTTTCAATGCGTATGGTGTTTTTTGATTCCATCGCCAACCGTCAGATCCAGCCAGACTATACATACTATAACACACCATCCAAACGCCATCTTCAACGCCATTCGTGTGGCTGCAGGCTTTCGTTCCAGCCAAGTGTCAGGCACAACGGATAGCAATCAGGTGTGACACCTACATGGCCAGAATGATACCCTGCAGCTACACTGTGGATAATGGTGGTCTATCGCATTTAAAACTTGTTACTATTGAATCAACAGTGTCACTTCAGTCCAGATTTAGGTCGTGTCTCATCTTGCCTTTTTGCATCACAGCGCACAGAAAAATGGTGGTTTTGAACTCACACTTGTGCCTTACAACTAAAAACACATTTTTATATCAGGACAAGTGTATATTAAATACTGCATTTTCATGTATTATAGTATATGCATGTAGAAGAAAAAGAAGAAGCTTTTCTGGTGAACGAGTGTTCTTATAATATATATAATATATATGTACTATTCAGGCATAAAATCCGTAGCTTTATTCCTTTGTAGCTGGAACAAGTCCCCAAAATGAATGTCCAGAAGAGTATCTCACAAGCAGGAGGGTGCTTTATGATTTCACGACGATTTCTCCTTTATTGGCGGTGAATTTTGCTTTTCATTCTATGCTTCAAACTGCTGGTGTTTTTCCATGAAGAACCATCGTTCTCTCTGTTTCGTAGGTATACAATTATCTACAAAGAATTCATAGAACATTTTTATCGTTTCACTGCATAGCATCTAAACATTCTAATCAAAATCTGCTGAAATAAGGCGACGTATAAAAGAGAAACAGTTCAGCTCACTAATAAAGTGTTTACTTCCTAGAAACCTCCAGAGAGAAAGATTAAAGTGATTAATTGTAAGGACTTTTCACTGATAGTGCTTCTAAACACCTGTATTGCTTTTTCCGTATCACAGCCTGACATCGTTCATTTACACAAGCCAAAATCTGACATCACTCTTGTATATGGTGCACTGCACATTGTATTTATTCAGAGTTGCCAGATTGAGGATTTCTTCAATAATATCCTACTGTAGAAAAAAAAAAAGAATGAATATTTGGGGAAGCGTGTTTTTCTACCGCTATATTATTCTCAATCTGGCAACCCTAGCTGTACTTCTATATATCTTACATTTTATCACACATAACATACACACAGTATAATATTGTTGTCTCCAGCCACACAATACAAAAGGAAATTGTTTAAATAGGAATTAGATAAAAACTGAAACTGTATACGCAGTTCAGTTTTGTCAGTCTGTGGTTTCAGTTGTTGTTTTACATGGGATATGAGCAGCCCAGCTCTTAATCCTTTATCTGTTTCTTATTTTGTGCTGACGGCGAAGTCGTCTTTTTAACTGAATTGCTGTATTAATTATTGTGCTGTATTAATGCAATAGCTGACTTTCAGAATACTAATGTGGATTACAAAACTTTACAATGCGGCTGTTGTTGCACTACAAGTCTTCAAGCCAAACATTTGTGACCTACTTTAATTTTCTGTCTCGAAAATATTGCCCATGTAGTCTTTCATTTTCAGTGGATGCCAATATTGTTTATAAAGTCCAGGAACAAATTGTTTATACATCTAATTGGACATATTGTGCTATAAAATATGCATGTTGTTCTAATCTTCTGGAGTATAAATAACACAAACTGCATTCTCTGTGTTCTCATAACCAATCCTTGTTGATTACGAGAAGCGGAACCCTGGCAACCCACTCTACCTGAAATTCTTGCTTATCATAGGAGCAATCTTCGTTATAATTACCCACAACAGCTGCTCCTATTTTAATACAAAATGTTTTGTTCATTGTATAGAAATACTTCACATCACCCCACAAATCTTCATACTGTATATAATCTTTCTTAAGCCATTTGGAAAACCCACACGTTGGCATCGTCGACTCGAAGCTAATTTACATTTTCCCAGCCATTAAAATAATGGAATAATGGAAATCCAAAAAATGAAAATAAGCATTTTGTTCACACACGTCCCAAAATACTGCACACATCAACTACATTTTTTTTTAAATGCTGGAAACTAAGGAGAGACAGAAAGCACAATAATATATCTGAATACCAAATTGTATCGTATTGAGTTTTTTATGAGAACCTTTCCACAGATCCCACTACATGACTGAATGACCTTCTGTGGTGATCATTTGGAAATCCAACGATTATTCGATCCTGCAATATACATATTCTCTGAGCATAAATACTTGGTTGGGGTTCTCCAACACGCTTTTGGTTTTGTTATTTTTTCTTTTTTTAAATAGCGAGCTGACTTCATTCTTCCTCCTCTCCCTCCTCAGCGTCTTCCTGGTTGGCGTAGATTCCCGCTTCCCATCGTAGTGCCATGTTACTTTTCCTGCGGGTAACTCGGGTAGCCTCTAAAACCTGCCCCACACACGACACACAGAGCAAGAGGGTGTTAGCGTGTATGGGTGAATATAAATGATTCACAAAATGTACATTTTTGCTAAATTCACAAAAATAAAATTACAAAAAGCGTCTGTCATCAAAGGTGGATGTAATCCTTGATTTTGAAAAGCTCTCTATTAAAACACATTTATGCAAGGAGTCCAATTGTTAACATTCAGTAGGTTTTCTGCCATAGTACAGTCTTCAAGGCAGAAGTCTGTGGTTTCTCCCGAACTTCATTCAATCTTTTATTTCTTCCTTATTAACTTTACAAAAAGAAAAAATACAGGCTAATGAGACTTTATAAATGCTTTAGCACAAACTATACCTGGAACTAACTCGTTTAATATGTTCAACATGACACGGTCGATCTAAAATAAAATATTTTACATTTCTGCTTTAAGAAGTATAAAACACTTTGGTAAAAATGCTGCGTTTGGAAAATAATTAATTTTAGGCCTGTGGTTATTAAATTCTGCAGTTTTTTTTGCTATATGGACATAGAAATCATATGTTTTTGATCACTTTTTTACCCTCCAACAGGTGGTAGTCTTTAAGGCATTGAACTTTGGATCAGAAGGTCGTGCATTCAAATTTTTAGACATACCAAGATGCTACATTTGGGCCCCTGAGCAAGGCCCTTAACCCCATAGCTGCTCAGTAGTATGAATTACATAAATATAAAACGCTATGTATAAGAGTGTTTGCCAGGTCACTGTGTACCAGTTCACTAAAATATATTTGTTAAAAATCGATGTTTTTTTTCCTCCTTTTGGTTTACAGGTTATAAAAGCAATGTGTAAAACAGGCTGAATTATATAAAATGTAGTATTATGTCCAGTCAAACATGCACTTTGCATCATTGACCTACATTTACATACTGAGCACTACGTCTCTCTGAGCCTCATTTTCCATAAAAAAATGTTTTTAGGCTGTAAATACACTTGGCATCACACAATACACTCCACAGCACACAATACAGACTTGAGTAAGTGTGAACACAAGTTGTCCAGGCTGATTACAAACAATGCAGGGGAACAGCTACACAGACATGCTGTACCAGAACACCAAGTGGAACATCTCGAACTTTCACTGGATTTTACAATCAAGGGTTATGTATATATTTTTTCCAATGAATAACGTCCAATCCAATATACTATTTAAAAAAACAGAAGCAAATCAAAAGTTTTCTCCGCTGTGTTGAACCTGAAAATGTTACATACTGAAGAATGGTAAAATGATAAACAAGGCTGGACAATCTTTGTTCTATGTCAACGATATGAGGGAAGTGAGAATGATGGATAGGGTTAATGGAAAAGAGGTTTGGGTCAAACAGGAAACAGATGAGGTTTCACTTTGTGTTAACAAGGTGGACAAAAAGGTGCAAACAATTTGAGTGACATTTAAAAAAATTATGGAATTGTTCAATATATGGTCAACAGTAAAGTAAAGTGCTTTGCATATATATCTGTCCCTGTCAAACCTTTTCCACATTTTGTAGTTTTACAACCTGGGGAAGGTGTTAGCTTAATGGTTAAGGCATTTGACTTGTGACTCATGAGGTTGTGAGATCAAATCCCAGCCACACCGATCTGCCACTGCTGCGCCCCTGAGCAAGGCTTTTAACCCCATAACTGCTCAGTTGTATGAATGAGATAAATGTAAGTCACTCTAGAAAAGAGCATCTGCCAAATGCCTTAAATGTAAAACCTGGAATTGAATGTCATGAAAACCCATAACGTTACAGTTGTAAATGACTTCTGATGAAACCAGTTACCATCAGAACTCACATAAATACATGGTCTCAATATAAATACACCTTTTTCCAAAAGGCCCTAAAGTTTGCTAGAAAATGTACTTGAATAAACAGCATCATAAAGACCAAGCCTCAGAAAAAGGTCTGGAAAAATTTCAACTCTAAATTATACCTCAGTCTGTAAGAAGCTCTTTAAATGACATTCATAATGCAGGTCTTATACATGGATCTGAAAATGCCTTTTCTGTTTGGAGAGTTGTAGGAAAAGGTTCTCTGGTCTCATGAGACCAAAATGGATTTGGATTTGCTACAAATGCTAAACACCATTCCCAGCATGAAGCATGGTGATGGTAGGATTATATCTGTGGGGATGATTTTCATCACCAAGGACTAGAGAAGACAAATTGATTTAAGGAAAATCCAAACATTTCTGAAAAGAAAACCTGTTCCAGTCTGCAAGTGAATTTCCAACAGGACAGTGAGTCTAATGATTACTGCCAAAACTATACTCGAGTGGTTACTATAAGGGAAGTGGTGGCTGAGTGGTTAAAGCTCTGGGTTACTGATCAGAAGGTCTGGGGTTTAAGTTCCAGTATCGTTAGTCAAGCAGACACTGTTGGGCCCTTGAGCGAGGCCCTTTGCTATATGTGTTCCGGGGCAATGTATCATGGCTGATATGCTAAGAAAGAATTTCAGTGTGGTGTAATGTACATGTGACGAGTTAGAAAACCCCCACATTTTTCATAAAAACATTCATTATTTGCAGCTATACATATGCAGACGTATTACTTATTGTGCAAATCGAATGGTAAAATCCAAACAAAACTCATTTCAGATTCAGGTTGTAACACTACAAAATGTGAAAAGGTGGAGCAAATACATATGTAAGTCACCGTACATAATAAATAATACTGCACACAACATGAATCATTACTGACGTTAACTTCTCGTATGTCAAACAGTTTGACACCAATGAAACGTTACACCATTTGCAAAAGGCAAAGAAAAGGCATGCAAGGATGTGATGAAATGGACAGGTCAAGTTTTCAGGCAAGCAAAGTACCAGTACCTCAGATGTAACATCTTTAGCGAGCAATAGACGCACATACTGACAAGAAGGAAAGAGGAAGTGTTAGTCAATGATAAACACTTGCAGAAGAGAGCAGCTTTAGAAAAGTACATTTTTCACAAACAAGTACAGTGTTCTTTATTTTCCAAATATATTTATACAACTCCAATAAAAAAAAGTAGGGACAATGTGTAAAAGATTTATAAACCAAGAATGCAATGGTTTGCAAATGTCATAAACCTATATTTGATTTGCAACATTACATAAAATACTGAGGAAATTTATAATTTTTAGAAAAAAATACGGTAACTTTTTATTTGATTGCTGCAAGTCTGAAAAGAAAAAAAAAAAAACTCTGTAGAGCATCACCACTTATTTTTAAAAAAAAAGTCTGTATACGGTATGCCTGGCAACTAGAGAAACCAGTTGCTGACGTTTTGGGAGAGGAATGTTGTCCTATTCATGTCTGATACAGGATTCTACCTGCTTAACAGTCCTGGGTCTTCTTTGTTGAATTTTTTGTTTTATGATGCAACAAATGTTTTCATTGGTGAAATAGCTGCTGTTGTAATAGATGCAGTACGCAGCATTGTTTTGCTAAAATATGCAAGGCCTCTCCTGAAAAAAGTCATCTGGATAAAAACATATATTGCTTTAAAACCTGTATAAACCTTTCAGCAATTGATGGTGCCTTTCCAGATGTGCAAGCTGCCCAGTCCATATTCACCCCCCACCATGCTTTTGATCTGAGTTCTAATAACAAGCCCTCATCTCAGCCTTTTTAAGACATGTTGCAGCCATTACATTTTAAATGACCTAAATTAAGATGACATTGCATTCCGTGTTTGTTGACAGTATACACAGCGTCCCAATATTTTTGAATTGTGGTTGTAATATTGGGTAGAATTTTTTTTTAACACACACACACAAATAATTTGTATATGTGTATTTTAATTCTATATTTGAAAAAGATGAGATTTTAAAAAATTGTTTTTTTAGATTCACAATATTTTATTGAGAAAAATCCGCCTCAGACACAAGTTAGGCTGTTCAAATAATTAATTGAAAGAAAAAGTAAAAGAATTCTTAAAACTGAAAAGATACTTATTAATAGGACTTCTCATGTGCCTCAGCCTGTTGTAATTCTTTCTCTTTTTGGTGGTGACCTGGAAAGTCCCTTGCCTTTCCCTGTCTAAAAAGTTTTCAGTTTACATATGACCTAAAGAGGAATTGCCATTGAAAAGCCACAGAATTGCAACACTCTCAGATGAGGTATTGGGGGCAGAATCATTCGGAGAATTCCATTTAAAGTTGAACATAACAGTGCTACAACTACAGTACTGTTGGTGAGCTAACCAAACCATATTAAACTGCTCGTTTCAATTGAAATGCTAATATCATTACATAAGCGGAGAAAATGTATCTTAAATAAATAGCCCTGTGAGACAGTTAAATCATTTCGATGTTTTAGGGAAGAGGTCACCAGCCACCAGGTCCTGACTCAGTACTTTCCTGTGGAAGGATCTCAAGTACATTCTGAAGAAGATGTCTATAGATATGGCACTGTATTATTTATTTAGCATTTTGCCCTTTAACAATGACTGTACAAATGTACATATGTTGCGATCTGATATTTAAATATTAGAGGTCGACTGATTTTACCGAGACCGATTCAAAAAGCTGGGGTTGGTCATGATACAGTGCCCCTGAAGGACCCAGGGTTAAGGGCCCTGCTCACGGGCCCAAGAGTGGCAGATTGGCGATAATTGGGTCTTGAACCTCGACCTACCAATCAGTAACCCAAAGCCTTAAATACTGAGCTACCATCTCCCAAACAGTACTGAATCATGAAAATGTGCTAAATGCAATAGATATGAATATATTGATTTTATTAATAAATTATATAGTAAATAAATTAGAATTAATGAATATAATATACCGCTCTCCGTCTCGCATTTCAAAACAAACAGCATGTGGCATCAGTGATTCGCCTCTTCAGGCCGCCCTTGTAATAACAGCTGACTTTCTCAGTTGATCCAGCAACCCGGAAAAACTATCGGTATGGATCATTGCTGATAGCCGATAGTTCCAGTAATCGAAGATCAGTGTCAATAAAACTACAAAATCAATGAATCTGTCGACCTCTAAATAACACCCTCCATCCCCCCGCATCTTCATGAGAATATATATAAAATAAAACTGGTGTAGAAAAGGTTTGGAGTGCCCTTCACTAGACCTGATCCATGTCCAGTTGTGGAGATCTGCTTATTACCTCAGTTATAATAATTCCTCTTATTTTTAAGCATCAAGCTATATGCGGTGTGTGAGGTGATTTGGGTTCCCCAGCAGAAGAACCCCTGCTGTAGATGATACTTAACTACTATAATGCAAAAAACCCTGCTTCTCTATTTATCATGAAACTCACAGTGTTGTCCTCAGCCTTCTCCCGACGCCTGACTTTGTGTGTCTCATAATCTTCCATTAGGGTCTGCATGAAGTTTTTAGGCCGCTGGTTTCCACCTGAGTCATCGCTCCCCAGATCGGAAAGAGGGGATGGGAGTGCACCATCTGAAGAAGCTGGAGATACCGGCGGGGCAACACGGATCTTTTCAATTTTACCTGAGCCAACGGAAGTAGAAAAGCATGTAAATGAGGGTAGAAAAGCAAGATGATGTTAAGTGAAAGAAGTTAATGAGTAGGTCAGTAATGGATGGAGCAAATGGATCCAACAGTTAGTATCAGGATATCCCATGCCTTACAGAACCAGCTGGCTACTCTCGCTAAAATTTGCTAAAGCACTTTTTTATATACTAAACATGTTTGTTGTTGCTACAATAAAAAATACACCCATAACAGTAAGGAATTATCCAGTCCTAGGCCAGTTAGCCTTGTATTTCAAGACTGAGAGCAGATGATAATTTAATGAGGAACAGAGCAAATGATGATGATATAATTAAATATAATTTGAGGTGCAGAACTCAGACTACAAAATCCACAAGATCGCTCATATTGTAACACTTCCTTAGCGCTAATATTCTGTTGGGTGAATTTATACCTCAATAACAGTATCTCTTAACTTTACTGGTTTCTTTCAACAAAAACATCAAATGTTCCAGCATCAGCTAACACACAGGAGAGAAAATATGAAAGCTGGTGTAATAGAAGAACTTTGTTGGCCTAAAGACCATGACTTGCTAATATTCTAAGCAAAATCTTAAGCAAAACATTACAAAACGGCAGTATTTTTTAGGAATTGAAAACAAGTCTTCAGTGACGAAATCCTTTGAAAGTCTTTAAAGGTTTTTCGATTACTGCCGTTAGCAATGATCCAGAAATGGTGTTATTTTACAGTCTTGCATTTGAGCATATATATATATAAAAAAAAAAAAGGTATAATATAAATATGGACTGACTAAAGGTTCTTTGATAATAGTAAAATGTATAGAGCCACTGTTTGCTCCACTGTGAGCCTTGAATTCAAGTAAAACCATAATCATATTGTGCAACTCACCACCAGAGGGCAGTAATTGACTGCAATTTAAATAGAAGCACGCCATGTCACGCCTTACCGCGTGACTCAATTGTACAAACTGTTTATTCAAAAACAATTCACAAAGCATATTTAAGTTTCATAAAATCAGCCCATTCCTTTGAATCTGAATTAAAGGTGGAATGTCAAAAGTAGGTTATGATGCCAATTAGGTCAGGGTTTTGGTACAACCTTCTGTGGGATCCAAAAGCAGCACAGGTGGTGGTATGATCCTTTAGGTATAACGATTCTGTGACTTGTACTGCTGTTCATGGTAATGATATTATTCTGGGGCATTTAAGACCAATTACTTTTAATATTCCTCCTTTGGGTGGGTTCATTTTGAGCAGGCATCTCAAATATCTTATTATTCGTTATAAACGGAATATAGAACTGGCTTACCAGGAGCTGTCTTCCCACCAAGGACCAGTTTGGCTGGAAGGCTGTTGGTCTTTCGCTTGTGAATGGGATTGATGCTGGGACGAACAGTTTGGGCTTGCCGTTCCTTGCGAAGCTCTTCCTCACGTTCCTGGGCAGCTCGGATCTCTTCTTCGATCATGGACAGTGTCCTCTGCTTGCGTGAGCGCAGTTTGAAAGGCCCTGAGGTGATCTCTGGGCCTTGTGCAGGAGTCACAGATGCTGTGCTTCGAAGCTCTGCTGCTTCTGAGTACTTACTGAAATAGCTGAACTCTGATTTCTCGTTTGGTGGGGAGGACGGACTTGGGGACCTGTAAGCATTTGTGGTTATAACAGGAGTTGTAGGCACATGTACAGTAATATTTGGAGTGATGGTTTTCTTTTCTTCCACTGGGAATGGCTCTGGATCAGGTGGTATATAAGGAGATTTCTTTTCAGGTGTTGCTGGGGAAGGTACTGAAGCCTCTTCCTGTTGCACTGGGATTGGAGAGGACTGCTGCATTGCCTGGAGTGGTTCCCATTGATTTGTTTGGTGTGCAATAGCTTGCTGGATGGCATTTTGCACCAATATGCCGGCGTGATATTCAAGATCCTCTTCCGTGTAGCTGTCTGTTTGGTAGGGGAAACATGGTGATTTGGTGCTGCTTTCCAACTTTCCATTAATTGGTGTTGTGGCCTGTGGAGTAGAGGGAAAAGAATAGTCGCCGAGCGAGTTCTCCATGAAGGCACTGATGATTTCATTGGAGGCACCGCTGTCGCTTATGTTATCCATGCTGAAATCATTGGACAAGGTCTCGAGTACTGTAGTATCTTGTGATCTAAGAGATAAGTCATCCAATCCAGAGTCTAACTCCTCAGGATGATAGGAACTGTTGATTGATCGCTGGTGCAATTCTGAGTCTTCATCCTTGAGGATGGTCATCACTGCTTTGGCACAGGTAAACTCATCACTTTTTACTTCGTTGTCAGACGATGGGCTTTGGATGGGAGAATCTCCAGAACTGTAAAACACCTTTTCGATTTTGACATTGTTCATTTCGCCACCACTGTCCAGGGTGACTCTGCCTGGGCTGGTGACTGTAATAGAGCTGCCTGACCGATCAATATCAGAGGACCTGAAGAATGGTCTGGCAGAGTATATCTGAGGAGACACATTTCTTTTTGTGGCTGGCTGTTGCTGTTTGTGCTTACTGTGCTCCGTCTGAAGGAACTGTTGGCGGGCTACAGAGAAATCAATTCCCTGAACAACAATGTCGTCCTTATTTACTATTTCCGACTGGACGAAGGAGACCGTTTGTTTAGGGGGTGCTTGCGGTACCCTGCTTGTTTCGGGTCTCTTCTGCTTTCTCTCTTCATATCGTTTTAGTGACTCTAATTTTTCTGGTTCCAGTTCCTCCTCTAGTGTCTTTTCCTGTGGTGGGTTCCACCATTTCGCTGCAATTCCTGGATTTTTCTTTACCGCCTGATCACGAATGAGCTCTAAGCGCTCTCTCTCCAACTCTGCGACCTCCTCTGAAGGCCTGACCTTTTTCACCCTTATTTCTTTCTCTGTTGGTGTATCGAAAAGCTTTGCTGGCTTTTTCTCTTCAAAGAAGGGACGGAGCTCAAATCGGGCCTCTTTCTTGATCGTTTCATTGTCAGGTGACGTATTGTAATCATCACTCATCGTTCTGGGTGGCCATTTGGTTTGAAACTGTTCACATTGCCTTCAACAAAGATGGTCTGTTGTTTTCCTTCTATGCTTACATCACTGCTTATTGAGGATGGTGCATCAGAAACCTGAACAGATGGCCCATTTCCATCAACATATACTGCTTGGAGCACCGGGGAATAAGTTCCATTTGAAGTCATCTCAGCTCCGGTGTCACAACAGTTGGCCTCAAGGACCTCATCGAGATAGCGTATTTCCTGGGCGACTTCACCCTCATCCAGCACTTCTCCTTTGTGCTTCACACCATTCTGACCATTTGTTGCATGGTTGAGCTGGCTTTGGCTTTGTACCTCAACCTCCATGTCAATCTTATCTCCACTTATAACAGTGACCGGATCTAAGAAACTGACGCTTTTCAGGCTCTTCTCTGAGGTCCTTCTGCTTTTTAGTTCAGTGTCATCCTCTATGAGCTGGCAGGATTTCTGGGAAAAAAACAACAAAACAGAAACCTGAAGTGAACTAATTTGTTTTGACTTCTCACACTAGTAATGGAGCCACCATTTGCGAAACATAAACGTAAGCTCACGTATTATTCGTATGTTTATGTAATCTGTGCACTGCACGTAACTGACAGGAAGCATTGCATCAGACCATCATGCATAATGGAGGAATACAACATGATAAGATGTGAAGGATAATGAGTTTGAATGGGCTTGTTGAACTCTGACCCAGGACATCTGATGCTAGCTAGAAATAATTCATGACGAATCCACAGTGACAATCGAATTATAGGATCCCTCACAGAGTGAAGTATACAATAAACCTATTCTTATGGAATAACATTATACTCAATTCTACTTATTAATAGTTATAATAGTTTGATAATAAAACTTTATTAAAATTAATTAATTAATTAACATAAAATTCATTCAACAGATTTTATTATTATGAACATTTTTAAACAGCAACAGTTTTAAAACTATTTTAAATAAAATGCCTGCTTGGTTTATATAAAAAATAAATACAAATATTTTTAAAATAGAATAAATCAAAATAATAAACAAAATAATATGATTATATAATAAAACACTTTTTTAATTATATTGATTAAAATAAGTAATCAATTAAATTAAATTGATTAAATCAAATTAAATAAAAAAAAAACGTTTTATTTAATAGACCCCATTTTGTTAGACCATACAGATGTGTATATAAATGTGTATGTTTTACATTAATGCTTTATTTTCTAAAAATATGATCTACTTAACTGTTCTACTTATCTTAGCATACTTTAACAAACGTCTGTATTCCTACCATCCTTCATTGATTCAGTCCCTTGATATGCGGAATTGTCGAAAGAATCCATATTGCTAGACGACCGTAAACGTTGGCGAGGACGTGGCAGCGATTTTAAGCATGTGCAAATCAAAATCGTGAGTAGCTACAGTAACATGGCGCTCAAAGTTCGGGGCGGAGACTAATACAAACTTTGGAGTCCACCACTTTCGTGAGGGAACTAAAATTTGAACTGTGGTACGCATTTTATATTTTTATACTTTAAATTATTGTTATTTTTTTTATATATTCTATTTCTATTTACATGTTGGACAGTCATAATAAGCATTTCGCTACATCATACTCTGTATGAATGTGTATGTGACATAAAATTAGATTTGATTACGTAAAAGGTAAAAAGGATTGCGTTCAGTACGTATGAATAATTGGACCGTTACACCCCTAGTTGCAAGGTATTTGCAGCATATTATGCAGCAATTGGTACCAGATGAACATTTCTATAATTTAATTATCTTGAGTAGAGAAGTAATATTCATAGGAACCTTTAAAGGCCATTCTGTTGGGCTCAATTCCCTGTCTGCCCCAGATGGTGCTGTTTAATGTCCAAACAGTGAATAATTCACTGAAAAGGGCGCATTGATTTTAGGTCAGCGGATTCTTCTTTGTTTACAGGGGACTAATAGAGGGATAACCTACTAGGGGTTTTGACACACTCTGAGAAGCTAAGTGAAAT
Organism: Silurus meridionalis; assembly: GCF_014805685.1. Classification (NCBI taxonomy): domain Eukaryota; kingdom Metazoa; phylum Chordata; class Actinopteri; order Siluriformes; family Siluridae; genus Silurus; species Silurus meridionalis. The sequence continues at coordinate 20,968,981 of NC_060894.1, forward strand.
TGAGTCTCTGATGTGTGAGGTCTAGAAGGGTGTCACAAGGCTCCTAAAGCCCATCAGTCCACAGGGGAAATACCATAGAGTGAGCTCATTATGATTTGAAATGGCTGGTAACCCGATAAGCCAGACTGCTTTTGAGGTCAGAATAATTAATATAAGCATTATACTGTATATAGTAGACAGACGTAATCCCAGATTAACCAAAAAATGTAGCTGATAAAAAATAAAAAAAATGATTGTACTATATTATAAGGAAACCTGGAAAACATGGTAAAGCGTTAACGTTCTTTCTATATATAGGTCGGAAAAAGTATATGTAAAGCTTGCTTTCAAAGGAGCATCACAAACATTTTCTGAGTCGATATCTGATTACAAAGAGATATATTAGGCTTATTGTGCTATGGCCCAGAGCTATCTGGCAACTTCAAGCGCCTTCATTCAAACGCCTGACATTCACTGTGCAAGGAATCACGCTTAGCTCCGAGGGATTTAGATATCTTTGTGACTTTTCATAGACCGTCACATAAAATCCTTGCGATCCTCATGCAAAGAGGATGGAGCAGTAAAATTCCAAAGAAGTTTACAATGTCAAATTTTACCGACGTTCCGTACGAGTGCACGCTGACAACGAAAATTTGATTGCTCAGCAATTATGTTTTACTCGTTGGTCTGCATGCATGAGCAGTTTTAGTTGTTTCCTTTTGGTTAACGGTTAATGTTTGGAAAAGACTTCGGGTCTGTAAATAACATGGCGTGTAAATAAGACCTCATGCAGATAACAAGAAGGGATATACGTTACGCGTCAACTCGCCGCATGCCCACGTGTCCTTTAAGCGTTCTAGTGACTGTCTCTCGACAACCAGACACGTGAATATCACATGAGGTACACAACATGACCTTTTTTCTCTTAATAAATAAAATATATCAGCAGACAGCATTGTGTTATGTTTGTATTTTTATCATTAAATGAACCATGTTCAGTTCTTCAGAATGTGAATATGATTAGGATCTACATTCTCAAATGTCTAGCAAACCAGATCATTCCAGTTTCAGCACTTATTCCCAGGTCTTTGTTGTAAAACTAACATCTGCACAATGTTTTGCATTGTGCAAGTCCTCTGCAACGCTCTAGATAAAATATTCTCGGTCCCTTAATACCCACGAAACTAATTTGCACCAGACAATTCTGTTTTGATTCTACGGAGAGACTAATGCTAGTGAAACGTTCGTCTCGTTGTCTATACGTGCTAGCAGGGGTCATGTTTTTAATGCGTTTATATTGCAGATTGTTTTCAGTGAAAGTCCTCGTCCTCTCCCACTCGTCTCTGCCTCAGGGTGTGTTCGCTACCACAAGATGATCCGTCTCCTCTATACACCCTCCTGATTTTAAGTATACTTCTGAGTCAGTGTGGAAAAATTCTGTCATGTGAGCCTGTCACAAAAGATTAGTCTACTGACTCAAAACTAGCAGTTCCTCTAATGACCTCTGACACTGTTATCGTTGGTACAACACACATCTGGAGAACTTGATTATTTGATCTCTGAACCCAAACCATACAAACGCAACACAACATAAATCAAAGGCTCAAATGAAGAAACACAATACAAAATGGCCTTCGGATCTTTTGTGGAAAAAGTTAGTGGACACATTTTCAGTGTGAAGGAACATTTATTGTATTGCTATACAGGGTTGTTATTGCCCTCAGTGGCTATTAGTGATGTAATGCAATGACACTATATCCATCTGTTTAATAATCACAGTAAACACACTGGAAATCATTAAAGGAAACTCACACGTGTGGGAATATCAGCTGTAGAGATGCCCTCATTTGTCTTTGTACCAGTCACTTGTGTACAGAAGTCCTAAGAGGGATTATAATGTTTTTGTTTCTTTCTTGTTTTCTTTCTCACGACTTAATTTTCTCCACGCGTCCGCACTGGTGCGCATTAACGCGCCCGCTGCCATAAACGGTTATTATCTATGATGCTGCATCTGGATTATTCCTTATGATCAATACTTATTTTTTCATGTATTTGGCCTAAGAGCATGTTCCAGAGGCAGCATTGTCCACGCGTCTGCTACCACAAATGGTTATGGATATTATCCATGATGCTTCCTCTAGAACACGCCCATATGTCGAATACACAGAAAAATTAACTGCTGATCGCAAGGAAATGGTGTTTATGTGAAAATTACCAGAAAACGAGAAAAATAATAATGATAATGCACGGCCTCATAGGACTTCCTTACTTGTGCCTGTCTGAAAGTAAAACTTCCTGCATCCTTTTTTTTTTTTGTTGTCACATCCCTGCCCTGATTCAGACTTCTAGTTTCAATCAGATGCTTACACTCCTAGCTATAGGGAGGTAATAGCTTAATTGTTAAGACATTGGGCTCTAAAGGTCATGAGTTCAAATCCCAGCCACATCAAGCTGCCACTCTTGGGCCCTTTTAGCAAGGACCTTAACCCCAAACCTGCTCAGTTGTATGAATGAGATAAATGCAAGTTGCTCTGGATGAGGGCGTCTGCCAAATGCCATAAATGTAGTGGATATACTATATACATATGCATTTGTAAATATGACATGAATAAGGCTGCAGCACAATCATCATCATTCCAACACATATTTTCATCATGTCATAAGCAAAAATTTTAACTGCTCTCTTCTCAAGCCATGTGTTTCCTGCTCAAACTCCACCTATTTCTTCGCAAATCTCCCTTACTCAGAATTCCCCTCGTAAAGTTTTTGACCCCTGCATGCCTCCCTTCTTTCTCTCTTTTTTTCATTTTCTCTATGTCTCAGTCCTGGTCATGCTACTTTGGCAGCATTAGGCTGTAATAAGTCGCACTCTCAGTGGGGGGATGTGGACACCCACTGAGCCGCCTCTGACATTCCCCACATAGCTCAGCTGTCCTCGAGGCTCCCGCAGCCTAATACAAGCGATGAAGGATACCTAGCCCTGGCACCGTTAATAAAAGCATGTGTTTCTATGTGTTTGTGTCTGCAAAGTAAACAAGACCACCAGACGCAGCATTTAAATCGATATCACTCTGTGATTATTCGTAATATTCTTGAAACTCTAGCATTTGGAAATGATTAGCAGATTATACGTGATTTAGACAGTCGAGCCTCCCTCGATGCATGGGGATTCTTTGAATAGCTCGCTCAAACAAAACTCGCTGAAAGCATGTTGGTAATGGTAGAAGCCTTTGGTCAGCACTCTGAGGGTCTATAGGGCATAGAAGACAATCAAAAGAGCATCAGACAACACCGCTAAAAGAAAAATCCTCAATGAGATCCTCATTGTCCTTACAGAAATAACATCTGACCAAGATTAGAAATTAACACCTTGGTTTTAATTCACCAGAATATTATTGAGATTTGTCTTGACCATATCAAAATGACCAGGATTCTAAAAAACTAAACAGAAGATGTAGATATTGAGGCATGGTTTACCTTTCCCTGAAGAATTTCCTCCAATTCGTCTTTCAATCTTCCTCTAATTCGTCTTTTAATCTTCTAGTCAATGAGTGGAGAAACTGAAGGGTCCCTTTCCCACCAGGCAAATGATAAACTCCTAACTTTAAAACCAAACTTCCTTTTTAATATATATACACTGCAGAGCAGTCATGACTCAAATGCAGCTCTTCATAAAAAGTTCTGTTGGTCTTTCTGACCCACAACACAAGCCCTTTCCTGGCTACTCCTTCTATTTCCCTCTTTTCCTCCTCCTCCTTCAGAGTGTTTGTGAACCAGAGGCACACCTCACTCACCCTCCATGTGCTGTTTCCTCTTGATCCCCCCCTTTCCTCTACAATGCCTCTCTTCTCTCTGGCTCTCTGATTTCTTTCCTTGCCTGGCTAAGGGCTATGATGTCATAAGCAGAGGGGGTTTGGTCTTGAGAGAGGGGAATGTGCTCCCTGGATGCTCATGCACAAAGACCCCTGTGTCAGAGCCAGCCAACTGTCCCTCTGCTCCAACTACATTTATCCTTATGCTACAACAAAAAGCTCTCAAAACACACTTTAGACAGAGGTAATGGAGTTGTAACACCACGTAAAAAGACGATTGCTGGGTGGAGAAAGAATGTGACATCCAGTCTGCATGTGCACACTCATGAGCCAGTCTCTATGAGCCAAGCCTAAATGTAAGCGACACTTTCCAGATCATCTGACCGTGACGGAATAAGGAGTAACCTAAAAGTTTTATCTTGGAAAGTTACACCAACAATTACACTGCTGAAAAACAAACACTTCCCCGCTTTTAGCGGGTGGTTCATCAACTGGTGGAATCTAGTCTGGGCAAAAAGTACCGAACACTTACTGTAGCAAAGCTGACAAACATATGAAAATGTGGGCCGTAGAAACCTTGCAGATTCTGGAGCAGCTCATCCTGTTGTTTCTTAACGAGTCACAAAATGATTTTACACATAAGACCAGAGAGTAGCGACAGACCAGTAAACATGAAGTCAGAAAGGAAAGTGTTTTCACAGACTTCAATACATTTTCTCGCCTCTGCTTTGATTAGCAAATCGATTCATAACTTGTTTAATCCTCTTTAGGGCTATACCTTCATCCCATACTGCTGATGTAATCGAAAACGACGTATCGAACATTTTCAATAAGTGTAATCAAACGAATTACGAGGCGGTATCAAAACGTTTCAAAATTAACTGGTGCAATTCTGTGTAAAACAGAGACGTTTGACATGACATACGTTTGACATAAGGCGATGCTGCAATGAGTCGTTCGAGGCTTTCGCATCAAGAGAACATCACTGGGAGACGACAAGAGAACAGAAAGACCTTCGACAAACTCTACCCCCGAAAAACTATTTGGCAACTTGTGCATGATGATCGTTGGCGAACAATCCACATGATCTTAGTTCTGCACCCACCCTACTCGCCAGATTTGACTCCTGCAGGCTTCACCCTCTTCCCGACGATAAAGATCGAATCTAGGGTACTCAAGGTTTTAACTAATCATGGCAAAAACACACCAGACCCTGTAATGTTGTGCAGTGTGCAATGACTTCCACTTTTCATTTTGTGTATGTAAAAGAGTGAACCTCATTATTGTCTATGAAATGTTGCAGCTAAAATTAGCACAATGAGTCCTTTCTCACAGGGAAAATGCCATCAAACACTTTTAATGTCCTTGTGGCATAATAAATGAACTGACTATTTTTTTCTTCTTTCAAATTAAACACAAGAGACAATTGCTTACGGATAAGAGTACTTGAGGTTACAGAAAGCTCTCACTGACAACTGAATGGTGCTAAATTTACTCAAGGTTATTGACTGGACGTTATTCTTTACTAAACAGTCTCGTTATTTCAATTAGAAAGTGATACTGTATCTGTCCTTTCAATGAAAATAGTTAGCACTTTACCACTCAGAAGTGTCTTTACTGTGAGTCAAATACAAAACTTTTATGGAGCCAGGAATGGGCTCTTTTTTAGACTTTACAGTTTACTTGGAACATTTTGTGAAAGAGAAAAATATGAAAAATAAAAACTACTGAAAATACTAACATATGGTACACACCAAGTGAGCTAGCCATCGGAACTTAGCCTAAAATATACAGTAATACAGATCTACTGATTTTTCTATAGGTCATTTTATAAACTCCTGAAAGCACTTCGTTCAATTTTAAATCCAAAGTCAGGATTTGCATTATAATAAATTTAATAAAAAGGAAGAAAACTTTGATTTCAAAAAGTTTTATAATAAAATTCATGAATAATATGCTACATGTGGTTTAGTTTACAGCCTCTAGCTGGAACATTTCAGGGGAAATTTCATAAAAAGCAATATCTGGATTTAATTGCCATAGCCTGCGTTCAGTTACATATTTGTGATATCACTGAAAGGGGAATTTCAAGAAGCTTTGATAATCAAGCAAAGGCCTAATACATCTTATGTAATGCAGATTAGCTGCAAATGATTAGCTCAAAAGCCATATTTCTGTTACACACAGCCGGTTGGATCGCCACCAAACTGCACCAAATGGATGTTTTACCAGTTTTGCATTTCACTAAAACACCACCGACGCCTGAAACTCACAGCCGTGTGTCTAACAATTCTGTCTGCCAAGTCACAGAGTTGCTTCCATTAGCAGCCCACACAGATAAATCCCTATTGTTAAAATTAACACCTAGCGTGTTACACTGGTCCCCAATGCACACACTGTAATTACACGAGCCTGTGATGTACCAGATATCGCAGCTAAAAGCATGTACTCACTTATTACAGACCTTTTTGTCTAGTCATAAAAGTCCATTTGATGTCTAATGGATGGTGTTACACATCACAACAAGCCTACAATACTGTTATGCAGAAACAAGTGAACGAAAACAATCAAAGGGACAGATACTGCTTCAGAAATGCGTACCCTGCAATTACCTCAGAATTAAATGCTTCACAAAAAGCTTTTAGAGATGCTTTTAGATCTCAGAGAAAAAACTAAGCAAAGAACTTTGAAAGCAAGAATGGTTTGTGAAGGTCATGACTAGGAGGTTTTGCTAAAATGTAGGTCAGTGAGAACAAATCAATACACAAGGCCTCTGAGGGCTGTTACACATGATTCAGAACAATAGACAACACATAGCTACTGAAACCAGGTTCCACCCATTTCTTAGAAACCTTAAAGAAACAAACCAAGTGCTAAAGTAATCAAGTGGCCAAAGATTAAATGGCATCCAGTAGCATATAGGAAAGGAATTCTGAAGGAAAAAAAGAGCTCATTTAATTTAAAACAGGACTGACTGTGAGGTTTGTGAGCCATGTGAGAGTTCTTTATACTGGCCAGCACATGGATACTGTATACTTTGAAAAGACCTCTGGAAAGCTCTGGAGAAATCATTAAATGTTCACTTGCGACAGTGTTTCTCCAGTAGATAGACAGGCAACCTAAAACCCTCAGCTCTTTAAAGTATAGAGCCGTTTACATTTATGGTGTTTGATGGACACCCTTATGCTTAGATATATCTGAGCAATTTAGGCTTAAAGATGCTTGCACAAGGGCCCTGGAGTGGCAGCTTGATGGCAGTGGGATTTGAATTGGGTTACAGTTCACCCTTACATGCTTTTGTTTATGTGGGTTTTCCTGATGTAGCTAAAAAATGTACATATTTCGGTTGCCTACGGATTTGGATTAAACCCTTCATAACCCTGAAGAAGATGAAGTACTTGCTGCAATACACAAGATCTTGAAAATGGACCTGCATCAGGCTTTCTTTTAATAGTAAAACCCCAATAAAAGATCACTATTACACCATGTACATTTAAAAGGCCAAAACCAGATTCACCAATACTATGCTGAATGAACAAACACGTGGTAGACATGGTAGGAATGACAAACTCATAGCAGCTCTTTAAAGCTTTGCGTATTGAGAGGTAGATAAGAGAGAGGACATACTGGGAGGACAGGCAGGCTAAGGCCTCACACCCTGCTTCAAGGACTGCTGCAAATATAACCGCTAATCTGGATAAGGTGGTTGCATATACAGTGTAGGATGCTCCTCTGGAATACTGTCAGCAGCCTGAGACAGTCTGGCAGCACATAAAAACGCTTCAGACAAGAAAAGTGACACAATTTTTGTCAAATTTGTTTCTGTATTTTTCCCAGTGTGTTTACTTCTGCTTAGATCATTCATTTTCAATTTATATTTTTCATGTGTAATTGTTCTGGACCCGTCTCAAAATACAGTTTCCTGTTGGAAAGTGGTCTGTTTCCATCCAGTAGTACCTGCCTGTCATGTATACTCTGAGACTTGTTCACAGTGTTATATGAAAATGAATACATAATATTGAATACATATGTTTTTGCACATTTTACACACTTCCATCCTGCCTCATATAACCGCTAATTACAGTTTAGAATCAGTGTTTTCTGAATCATATGAGTTTAATCGGAAGTTCTGTAGGTGTCAAATCATTTTGACAATTTCTAAACCAATAAAAAACTTAATTGGCAAAGATTATTTATCCATAGATTATTTTAAACCCGACCTGGCCCTCTTTTCATTTCCACCCGTCAGTATATTTGGCAAACATCGAACTGTGGAATGCAAATCTGAATCCATAGAAGACTGGGCTTGCTGTATATTTCTGGAAATGTTGACAGCTTGATCTTTTACTTTCCTTTGAGATCTGTCTGAACACATTTCTAAAAATGTATCATTCTGCATATTGTTGGAAAATCCGGGTCGCTATAATCACCAAGACTTGTTTTTACTCTTCCTAAATTCACCCATAAGACATTGCCAAATTCACAAGAAATATCTGAATTTTTTAATGAAAAAAAAAAAAAGCATGAATCAGATGTTTTCTTCGGAAAGATACAGCAGTGTGGTCAGTGGAAGCAGAGTTTCATCTTCTTAATCAAATAATGAACATTACACTGGAGACATCAGTGACGCAAGTAGCCCAGTGAAATTCAATATTGCAGATGGACAGCGGAGCCGAAACTGTCTCTAATCACAATAACGATTACAACTTTGTTAGAATCAACATGACAATTCTACATGACCTGATTTATAGCTACAGGCTGATCTTAGCCAAATCCTGTTTTATTACTATTCTGTAATAAAAGGAATTTTACAATAATAATAATAATAATATCTGACATGCAGGACGATGAAGGCTGAGAGAAAAGCGTTGGTTGATTCTATGTCCTGCTTGTGATTTATGAAAGTGCACTGTTCTACAAAGGTTCATCCTCAGATGTAGCCTGCTTTACAGCCCCAGGGGAGGATGGGAAATGGAGCACTTGCCACTGCTCTAAATTTGCTGATCAGATAGCAGGCTTATACACAGTGTAAAGAATTCTGCTTTTCAGAAGAACCTGCACTTCACTGAAAGCTCCAGACAGCTTTATCATCAAAATATTTCTAAGTATGATGACAGATTGCATTGCAATAACCAGGGTTACCTGAGTTTCAGAAAGATCATTATGCACACTTTTCATACAGCCAGACGTGGTTGCACATTCTGGATTGGATTTTGATTGGCCAGGAGGCATTTATTCATTTTTGTATAGCAGCACGGCGCTGACAAAAGTGAAAGACAGTCAGTAGCTGTTAAAGGGAGGTAGTAGAATTGGATATTCCACAAAATGAAATGGATCATGTGTTGTTCTTTAATAAATCTAAATTGTGTTAGAGAAATAAAACACTTTAGGACTTCCATCATTTTGGGTTTTTTGTCACAGCACTTATTTATTGATTACTTTCCTTAAACAGCACTCTCTGTGTTGCATTATTTCTTAAATAACCAACCAATTATTACACAGATTAATGATCGTAGCTTCATTTCTATAACTGATTAATTAAATACAGAATATTATTGATATAAATCAACTCATTTACGTTTAGAGCATTTGGTAGACGGTAGCTCAGTGGGTAATGCTATTGGTCCCTGATCAGAAGGTCGGGGATTCAAATCCAGGTATCGCCAAGCACCAACTCTTGGGGCCCCTGAGAAAGGCCCTTAAGGCTCCCCAAGGGGCACAGTATCATGGCTGATCCTGTGCTTCTAACTCCTAACATTTCTGAGATATGTAAAGAATTTCACTGTGCTGTAAAATACATGTGTTAAGTATAAAGCACCTTTAAGGGCCTTGCTCAAGGGCCCAGCTATAGCAGTGCTGGGATTCAACCTCATCTTCTGATCAAAAGTCCAACACTTGAGCTACCACTTCCCTGAACCCCAATATTAATATTATAAATACTTCCATATTAAAATAATTAATATTAATATGTATAAGCTTTGGATTATTGACTTATTAATTAATTAATTAGTTTATTGTCTATCTAGTTTTGTTTGTATTTGGAAACTGATGTAATTACAACATCTGCGACTGAATATTGATATATATTTTAGCAAAATCTTAAGCAATTATTATACTTCTATACAACTACTTCAGCAATTACTATACATAGTTGCTAAATACTATACTGTACACAATACACAAGTACAATAACTTTCCCTTTATAAAAACATTTTCAGCCACTCTACAGCTGTAAACAGACCTGATCTGAAATGACTATAGCTTTAAGGAGTTATCCTCATAAGAACCATCCTCCTCTGCTATCACATATCCTTAAAGAAACATTTCAGGATTTGTATGAAGCAGGAGGTTAATGCTGGAGGACTCTCCGGCTAAAGTTCAGAGAGGTTTACATGTTTTAACAAGACAGGTTATCTCATTTGTCTCCCAGTGGAAAAGGGGAACAAGTGAAGAGTTTGTGTCCAGAATGCTCATCTTTTATTCTGTATTCACATAAAAGCATGTAGGCTTATTAAAAACTTTCACATTAGACTGCTATTATGAACATAGAATTATTTTTTGGAACAGGGATGTCAAAGCCATTTAGCATAACATTAACAATAATTCATATGGACAGCAAAAGTTAAAAAAAAAGCTAAAAAAAATACAGTAAAATAAGTTTTTCTTACCAAGCGACTTTTAGCCATTGTACCAAAAAGGACTTGCCAAGGTGCTGTATACTTCAGCATGTTCTTCTATTCCTTGAGGCTTTTGCACTAAATACCAATTACTTCACCAGCATTTTCATTACATGCAGGTTCCTCCTTTAATTAAAGCTCACCAGCTATCTGTACTCCTTACAGGATAGAAAAATAAAAGCAGGCACACTGGGAGTATGTTCTGCCATACAGGAGACGTCAGGAACAGACGGACATTCGTGCGAAGTCATCCGCGAGGGCTTTTGAGCGGAAAATCTTAAGCTTAAGATCAAAAGTAATTATATGGTTCTCCTGCATGTTCTTGTAAGGCAAAGGATTAGAGCTGGATAGCATTCGCCTGATCTGGATTGAGATCAAAAGCAAAGTGACACGGTTCTTCCTTTAATGACGAAGATCTGCAACACCGAGGCTCTACAGGCTCTGACTGAACAAAGTAATGTTCTACAAATAAGTAAATAAATAAATAAAAGTAAAAACTTCCATCCAAAGCACATGAGTAATGACTAATACCTTATTTAGGATGCAGTATATTTAGAGAATAGAGTACAAAAGTACTCCCCCACCCCCCGCAAAAAAAAAGAACTGCATAATTAGAACTGCGATGAACTTCATTAAAAATATACCTTATATTATAAACCTGTGCAAAATAAGGGCCTATGAGGAAAAAGTGGGCTGAAAAATCAATGAGTGGTTGCACACATAAGTATTGCTGTTGCTGTAAAACCCAAAAGTTAGTTCTAGTGGAAGCACCTGTCATTAGAATCAATGCTTTGGGTTTTGGACCTGAAGGTCATAAGTTCAAATCCCAGCCATAATAAGCTACCACTCCTGGGCCCCTAAACAAGGCCCCTGCTCAAAAAAGCACATACTGTACTTATGACCAGGTGAACTACTTTTTGCAATATTGGAAAGATGACACAGACTGACAAAATCAGTGCTAATTTCAAACATTGGCTACAAATCTGAAATGGATGCACATAACTGAGTTTCTGAGGAAAAAATCTAAATAAATGGAATTAATGCTCTTTGCCAGGGTACGTTAGGATTTCCAAAAAAACAACCTCATAGCACACAAGGCCATTAATGGCTCAACCCAGTAACAGACACTTTCAATGGAGCTGAGAGAAGGTCGTCCATAAGGGACTCATCCTGTGTGTGTGTGTGTGTGTGTGTGTGTGTGTGTGTGTGTGTGTGTGTGTGTGTATGCTGCTGGCAACCTAACTGAATCTATTCGGCTGTCAAAGATCAGAATGTATGTCCTTGTTACACACAACCTCCGAGAACCTGTAACTCTAACACACTTTACTTCCATATGATTTTACTCTAACCAAATCCAGCCAAAATGTTTTGAGCCAAGCATGGCGTAAACACTAATACAGGTCTTCAAAGCTATCAGACTGTACAGAAACACATGAAGGAAGGATGGACGATTGTTTACACTCTGAGGAAGTATTTTTGCATTGTCTCTGCAGGACGTATCCGCCTGTAGCATACCAATAGCTCAGACAATGCTGGGCACTTTTTTCCAGATGCAGAAAGCACCAGCAGAAAATGCCACTGCCTCTTTAGAGAACATTAATAGCAGGACGGAGTGAAGGAACAAGATGATTTGTTTGTGCCTGCGGAACAGCGCGAGAAATGAGTTCGGAGAAAATGAATTTAAGGCTGTAGCCATGGCTCAATGCACAACAAAACAAAACAATAAAACTCATTGTGTATTTCATATTCATTTTATATATTCATAAATCAGAAGAGGTCAACCGATAGTGGATTTTAACAATACCAATAGCTAGGTTGTATTGTACTTGCCGATAACCAATAGTTTTTAAAATTGATACAGGATATATAAGGAATATATTAAGTAATAAATATAATTAATAAGTTATAAATTATAAATAATACATTTAATTAATATAACGCTCTCTGTGCAGCGCGCAGTCTCTCGTGTAAAAACAAACTGCACCCAGCAACGGACGCAACCCGGAAAAAATATCTATATGGATTTTTGCCATTAGTTCCAGAAATCAACTATCAGTGCCGTTTAATCTGCAAAACTGAGAATCGGTCCACCTCTATAATCAACCACAAACCCCTTCTAACAACTCCAAATGCACAATCATGTGCATAAACATCTAATTCAAGTTAATCTGCTTTCTAAGGTCATGACCCCGTCTGGAAAATCAAACTTCGGGTACGTCAGGACCACAGGATGGTCAACATTATACCAAATGCACTTTATGATCAGAGAAATTAACATTTCAGTGTCATTACAGTGTGTCAACGCATAAGTGCATATTATACTACTATCGTACATCTTCTTTAAGCTGCTCCCATTAGGGATCTTCACAGTGGATCATGAGTTTCCATGTCATCCTGTCCTCTACATCTGGCTCTTTCAAACCCACCACCTGCATGTCTTCTCTCTTCACATAAATAAACCTCCTCCTTGGCCTTCCTCCTTTCCTCCTTAACATTCTTCATTCTGATGTCCCCCATGTCCCTCCTCTGCACATGACCAAACCATCTCAATTGCATCTCTCTCACTTTGTCTCCAAAACGTCCTACATGCTCTGTCCCTCTAATAAGCTTGTTTCTAATCCTGTCCATGCACTGTGCATCCCTCATAACATAACGCACATTAATTCTTGAATCCTGCACACAAAATAATCTTTAAAAAGTCCACCTTGGCAAGTATTCAGGTAAATTGCATCAACATTACACAAAAACTTCATTGTGCAACAAAAGCTAAAAGTAGACTAAGCTTAAATATCTTTGCTAAGGCTAAGCACATACTGCTGAGTATACATACTGTGCACATGACATATTTTTTAAACAAATCCCATTGGAAAGACAGGCAAATGGCCAATTGGAGAATAAATCAGTAGTGATTGAAGACTGCGGACGGAACCACAAAAGGCTGTGGTTTTGCTGTTCATTTCTATAAATCAACAGGGGTAATGAAATGTCTACCATTCCTACATAATCCCATTCGGTTCCTATTGGCTGAATGAACATGAAAATGACTTTAGATTCCCCAGACACAGTTGGTGATGTAAATAAAAAGAGAGCAAAAATGACTTTTGTGCACGGATTAAAGAAGGAAAAACGCAGCCATAAAATTCCCGCCCAAAATAAAAAGAGATAATAACAGTGTGTCGACAGTTTTTTTTTTCATCCTGCTAAACAGATGAGCTTAAAGCAGAATCTCAAAGTTCCACTTGGTTTCAGAAGCGCAGCTGCAAATGCCAGCTTTGTTCGTTTTGCTTTCAAGTGCAGACGCACTCTATGCTTTTATATTCCTATCCTCTCTGTTCAGATTATGCAATTAATTCTAGCCTTTGCCGTGACGATCTATTGTGCATGTGCCATTTTATTCCAGGGTTTGCTATAGAGAACAGTGGTAATGGATGATTTTTAAGATCTAATGCAGTTATGTTGGGAATATCTGTGTAAACTCTGCTAGTTTCTTTAGCAATGTTACAAAAGCCTGGTAGGAATTAGATGAAAAAATCTATATTAACTGTGTTAATGTGGTTATGTGTGTTGTATCTTCTGTTGGAAGTTTGTGGTTATTACATTGGCATTAAACAGAAGAAAAACTGGGACATAAGACTTCACACCCATATAACACATTAAAACAATAAATGGCATTGTTAATGATAAATCCAACATAGAACTAGTAGAACATTGGACTCAAAATTCCAAATTTCAATGTAGCTACATGATGCATTCGTATTGATGCTCATCTTAGTACAAGATCTATGAGATAACAAGCGAAGTGATGTTCACAGTGGTATCTTTGGAAACATTTGTGTTTGAGGACTGTTATTACGAGATGGTATCAAAAAGATTTAAGACTAGTAACATGCCAACAGATGGCAGCACAGAGCTGCACGCACAGTCACAGGGAGCGGCGACCTTCATAAGTCAGTGTGCCAAAAGTCATCATCCTGCGTACAACGGAAGCTGTCCAACTGGTGTTCTACCTACCATGTGTAGTACCACGTCTGCAATTTCATCAAGTACAGCAATTTAGAACTCCCTGTCAACGAGCTCTCCTCGCATGTAAGTTTCTCCCCAGAACCAACATGATCTGACTTCCTCCCTACTTCCCACCCTATTCTCCAGATTTGGCTCCTGCGGACTTTCCCGCAAGATGAAGATCCGGCTCAAAGATCGGCATTTTGACACCATTGCGGAGATCCAGAGCAAATCTCAGAAGGTGATTGAGAGGCTTCGAATAGGAGACGTCCAGAACACGTTCCAGTGGCAGGAACTTTGAGAGCGCTGTATTGCTGGAGTGCAAATGGACTATTTTGAAGGTGATAATGTGTAAACTTCAATAAAATACTTTCTTTTATATATATAGAGCTAGTTTTGATACCGCCTTGTACAAGTGTATGGCTGTGTAGCATAGAGCATAAACAGCTGTATTAGGTAATAAACTATTGCACTATTAAAGGGATTGTTTCCTGGTTTATATTGTTCTCTTTCTAAGCTTCATTAACCTTGAAAACTTTGAGAATAAAATTGCATTAGTCAAGCAGATTACACAGTCATGTTTTATATTTATTCATTTCTAAATATTATGAAATCTTAAATGTGGTGAACGATGAACTTTTATATTTATACAATACAGATTGCTATAGTGCAGCATTTAATTTTGTTTTTAAGCCCTTTTGCTTTAGCACATCTGCTGGTTTTGTGAACTAGTGAATGGAGAAATATGTGTTCATTGTTTCATTGGTGATTTTATGAACAAATGAACCGAGTGGACTTGGGTGGACTGTCATCTTGATAATATTTTTAAAGTGAGTTCTTGGCTATTGGAGTATGCTATTCATTGGGTTCAGACTGGCACTAGGAACTTTTTTCCATTTTCGTTCTTTATAAACATTCACACAAAAGGCCTGATGCCTGTGAAACAGCAAAAGGAAAATTTCTAAAGATGTGATTTGGCCTTTAGCTCTCGTCCGGTACACAAAGATCTGAACAGCTTTGAGGAAAAGCACAAACTAGACTCCTAATTAAGGTCTTATGAAAGAAAGTCCCTTTTCTTGCAGTAGTATTACTATTGGAGCTTAAAACATAACTCTATTCTGACCGTAACAGCTAGAACAGTGCATTTAAATTTGAGTAGCCCCCTTGGCCTAGGCAGATGTATGATGGCACACACATGATGAAGACATCAATGGCCCATTTTTTTACTGTTCAGTCAGGATTTATTGCTGTGCTGTCATCTAGCATTGACTAATGAAGCCATATGGCCTCCTCATAACTGTTGTAAACACAACAAAGTCTATATAATCTTCATGTGTAAAGCTTTATAGACCTTCTGTCAATATGGCTGAACGTGCATCATTACCCTAAAGAAACTGTCAACCCCAAATAATCTCTTATTAAAGGAGCATCTGTTCAGTTTTTTTGTCATCAGTCCTACCCACATCTGCAGAGGCGGTTATTCTTTCAGTTAAATTTCTATGAATGGACGACATCATCTTTTCTGAACAACAATCACAGAGGTATGTGGGCATTTACAAAAAAGAAGGAAATCGTCATATAGCATCCTGTTTGCACAATGCATTACATTATATTACATTAGCGACTTTGCCTCTAGTTACCGATTACCCCAACTAACCACTGCATAGTAGCTTTTCTCTTTCTTCTCATTTAGCAGAATGGTTTTGCTTCAGCTAGCCTGCCAAGATGTGTGATCGCAAAAAAAAAAAGAAATTATGAAGTGCTTTGTGATCACATGTAGGGAAGCCTAATTACTTTTCTTATTCAGAGTGTCAGAGAACTCTTTCCATTTGGGTTTGGTGTGATTCAGGAACAACCACTAAACTGAGACTGATAAATATTATATGCTGAAGCTTTATGTTGAAGCTTTACATTTACATTCACACTCTTATTCAGAGCGACTTACATTTAACTAATTTATAACTTATAAATCATCTCTTTCTCTCCCCATCCTGAGGTTGCTCCAGCCCCAGCTCATGAAGATTGTGGACCTTTTAAAGAAGTAGATGCCGACCCCGCAAACATCCCGAACCATCTAGAGACGTACCAGTGCCAATTGGATCCCACCTCATGTGGAGTTTTGACATTGGACCTCCTTGAGTGTTTAAAGGCTCTGGCATGGAGAAGCTGGTGTTGGATCTGTGATGATCGCAAATTTTGAGCTATTTTATGAGTTGCTCAGTAGCTCCTAGTTTTATAACCACAATGACTTAAAGACTGTAGAAAGAACATTACTCATAATCTTATATTACAGTGCTCATGTTAGTTCTCACTCCAGTGTTCTGTAGTGTTTAAAGACTATAATCACACTCTTGATGTCACCCAAATGAGGATGGGTTCCTCTTTTGAGTCTGGTTCCTCTCAAGGTTTCTTCCTCATAACATCTAAGGGAGTTTTTCCTCACCACAGTCTTGATTGCTCATCAGGATAAATACACACCATTCACCTTAACTGTTGATTTCTGTAAAGCAGCTTTGAGACATTGTCTGTTGTGAAAAGCGCTATAGAAATAAACTTGAAGTGACTTCATACAACTGAGCAGATATGGGGTTAAGGGCCTTGCTCAGGGGCCCAGCAGTGGCAGATTGATGTGGCCGGGATTTAAACTCAATGTCCAGTTTTTAAGTCTAATGCCTTAAAGTCTGACCTACCACCTCCCCATTACTTGTTTGAAAGGCATTTTGGAGATGTATTTAATGTGTATGTTTATAGAGCATTAATTAGCAGTTATTCCTAGTTCACATTTGTCCTAGCAAAGGTTTGAACCAATTTACAACCAGTAAATTGTTTTTTTTGTATAAGCCTTTGTTTAAAGCACACATTTCATAGAAATGCTAAGTTGGTTGGGATTAATTTGAAGGTTTAGTGCCAGGGAAAGATGGTGAGGAACTTGAAACAAGCCGGTCTAGACCCTAAAAAGGTCAAGTTTGGACTTGTTCATAGTGACGAAGCCAAAATCACACACTCGAGGCCGATATGCTAATACTGTAATATTATAATTTAATGACAGCATAGCAATAAAATGTAGTCCAGTCAGAATTGATCCAATTAACTACAGCCATTTATCTGTAAAATCTTTGGTATAAAAGATAACAGCCAAGAAAACAGAGAAGTAAAAATGTTCATTTTGTGATTTTTACATTTTACATGATTTTTCTCAGACTGAGCAGTAGAGCATAATCCTTAAAGCATGACTCACGCCATTGCCTTAATTTGTATTCTCTAACAGTGACCCAGCATTTTGCTATCATCGCCTTCATTTCAGAGCGCTGCCAAACCCAATTTGGAGCTCTTTTTTTGTCCCCAGGGTATCTTTCACCAGGAGGCTATACACAGTAGATACCTCTAACGAGCACAAGATGGAAGGACAGCTGTGCTGTGTGTGGGAAAAAAAGAGCAAAAGCTTCTGGTGTACCATCACCAATCCAGTATCATCAATCCTATTTGCAACCACTGATTACACTGCTTTATTTAGCCAGAGTGAATACACTCCCTGCCTTCATTGTCTTGTGATGGGAGAAAGTACAATTCAGTCACGCACTACATTTTACTGGGATCTTCAGATAGCTTTTTATGGAGTCACTAATTTTTCTTTTTATATAATTTGAAAGGTTTATATTATAGAGAGTCTTATGGAGGTGAAGTAACCTCAGCTGTCTAACCACACCCAGAACATTTTGAAATTCCATAGGAAATGGGCTTCTCTCTAGTTGGGTCATACGTTGGGTCATGGCTATTAAATCCAAACTAGATTTCTTTATCCCTATGTTTTTGGCAGGATGAAAGGTGTGTGTTTAAAGGCGATACTTTAGTCCAGGGGTGTCCAAGCTTACTGGCGAAGGGTCAGTGTGGGTGCAGGTTGGCATTCCGGCCAAGCTAAACCACACCTGATTCCACCTGTTTAAATGAAACTGATGTTCACTTTCAGTGCAGTATCGGGTGTTAGCTCTTACTTGGTTGGAATGAAAACCTGCGCCCACGTCGGCCTGGTAAGATCAGACAGCCATGGTCTAGACTCCAGTCTTGAATGTTTCTACTCGAAATAAATAACTGCCAAGGAGACGTGAGTAACAAGGTCATTTTATGATCTGAATGAAGAGCTTAGAAGGTGCCTCACCAGCCATTTTTTTAAAAAGCCATTTAAGCCATTTATTTCATCCATACAATTGAGCAGCTATGGGGTTAAGGGCCTTGCTCAGGGGCCCAGGAGTGCCACTAACCACTAAGTAAAACCACTTAATAAAACAAAATGTGTACATTAAATATTAAATTATAAATGATCAGTTTTTCCATCTTCTCCTCTATTCCATTGGGGGCCAAATCAAAAGACCACAGGCCAACTTTGGGTCCATTCCCCAGTATGGGCATCTTTGCACTATAGAAACAGATTTACACCAAAGTCTAAAGCATTAACCATAAAGCTATCAGCTGCTTAATTACTGCAAAAGCACTTTCCAGATGGGTTTGGTGTAGATCAGAAACAACCACTCTGCTAAGATAAATATTACATGCATTGGCTTTTTGGTAGCTGCAGAAAATTTTATAAGATTGTTTGAAGCATTAAAAGCATTTCTTGTTGCTACTGAAAGATTAAGGCATTTTGGATATGCATTTAATGTGAAGGTTTTCAGAGCAGTAATTAGCACTACTACGCCTTTTGTCCTAGCAAAGGTTTCAAAACAATTCACAGCCATTTAACTGTTTCTTTGTTTAAAGCTTAACTACTAAGCTACCTAACATTTCAAGTGTACATATGTAATTTATCAAAATATAAATGTACATATTATTCTTTATTTACTCTCTCATGTGAAGAGAAAGTTATTATGTAGTGGTTTACAGCAGGTGGGCCACCAAACATGCCTTCACAGCCAGACCCAACTACTTTAACTCTCAGCTATTTAGTCAAAGTCTAGCCAAGGTGGCAACTGTCTCCCTCCTCTGCATGCTCCAATAGAGCTCTTTCAATGCCTGTCAGATGACAAAACCCTCACAAGATGCATTCTACCAGCACTTTACAATGTGGAATAGTATAAGGATAAGGAACTATAACTATAAGGAATATATGTAAAGAGAAATGTAAGAATTTGCATTCTGTATTTGCCAAAAGACATTTGGTAACTCCCACAGAAAAAGGTGGGGCTCCGAAGAGATTTTAGAAATGTGCTTTTAATGTAATGCGAACCACATGGTCTCACGCGCATCCAATATATAACTCACGGATATTAAACTTAAATACTCAGTGAGGAAATATCAATTATTATATGTGTGTCTGCTGTCTAATCCCATGCATTTTTTTTACCAGAGTGGTTCACATGGTAAATAATTCAAACTGATGTCTGGCGACATGTTTGCGGTAAAGAGGTGGCCGAATGCCTGGCTGGCTGGAAGACACGTAGCTAGTAAGTGTTTTCACAATAATCAGGGTCGCGTCCCAAAAAAAATCCAGCTGAGACAAAAGGGGGAAAAAAAAAGAAAACACAAGAGAGACAACCTCCAACCGTTTCCAAGACGTGTGTGTTTTCCATCATGTTTAACGCTGATTTTAAAGCCTCAGAACACTTCAACTGCTGGGTGCTACATGAAAATATTCTGGAAACATAAACACTTGTATATATGTGTGTTTCAAAGTAACTATGGGGACGGGCCGCCCGACCTCGAATGCGACAGTAAGGAGAAATGTTTCTGCTTCTGCAATGTCGTTTAGAGTCTGAGCCTTAAGTAGATCACATACGCAAATGTAGCCTGCAGGTTCCACTGTCCTTGTTTCTAAACAGAGCGCACATGATACCCCTCAGCTCACATCTACCCAATGCTCCTCCCATTACAGAGAAGGAAAACAAGCAGAGCCTACATCCTTCCTACTTCCCAGTAAGAAGTGACAGACAGAAATTCTCATTCAGCTGCCAATGTTTAGAACTGAAATATGGAATTTGTATTAAATAGCACAAGAGTGTCTTCCAGTTTCCAGCCTCCATATACATTATGTGCTTAAATGGGGGCTTCTCTTTATAAGTGAGACCACAGTGCAAGACATCATAATCAAATCCCTGAGATTCTTATAAAATAATTCATAATATACATAGGACTATAGTAATTTGAGTAGAAAGTGTAATCATTAGTTGTCTGCAAAATCATATTCGCCTCTTTTATTATTTACTCATCTTTCTGAAGAAAATCGAACTGCAGCCTGGAGGTGACAGCTGGTGGGTTGGATCCTCTGCTGGCACTGGTTACAAATTCCTGTGAGCATCAGCTTCCTGTTTTCTATTCTTCTTTTTCTCCTTTTTTTGCCTTTCAATTGCAAAAGCTTTCAGCCGAGTCTGCTTTCACTTCATCAAGGACACTGGGATTTTCCATGTAGTGTCATAATCACGTTGTCGTACCAATAGGATTCAACAGGGTGTGGTGAACCGAGAGCTCTACTTTTAGGGGAAATAAATATCAAGAGGACATCAGATTTCTGTGGAAAGGCCTGATAAGGGCCAGGATAAGGGAAATACTGTCTTCAGTGACATCCAGACATTTTACTCTTAAATACTTTGCATTAATGGCTGTATGGAATTGACCATAAAGTCAGCTGGTATTTGATTTTAAATGTTTTAAAGCCAATGCCAGGCTTAATAATAGTTTTATTAGGGGTTGACAAATTACTAGTTAGCAGGTACAAGAACAAGCAAGATTAGCGATCCAGTTTATTTTATTACATAGTTATTATTTTATTATTATCATTGTCTAGTTATTATTATTATTGCCAAACCCCAGAAGTGGCAGCTTGGTGGTGCTGGGATTTAAACTCCTGACCTTCCATTTAGAAGTCAAACATCATATACATTAAGCTACCACTTCCCAATACCACTTCATACATCTTAACAGCTATGGGGTTTAAGGGCCTTGCTCAGGGGCCCAATAGTGGCACCTTGGTGTGGCTGGGATTTAACCTCACAACCTTCAAATCCAAAATCCAATGCCTTAACCACTAAGCTACCACCTTCCTCACCTATTTATCTTGTATTTAAGTTTCTCAACTTCAATCTGACCCCCTGCAGCACTTCATACATGAACCTAAAGCTATACTTTGGCTCTCAGTAGGAACTTTCGGCACTAGATACTAAACAGTCCTTCTAGAAACTATCATGCGACAACTTTTTACATTTACAGCAGTCATCTGTATCCAGTGCAACTTATTTTTTATTACTATTTAGTAATATATTATATAGATATGAGCAGTATAGGGTTAAGGGCCATGCTCAAGGGCCCAGCAGTGGTGCAAATTGGAACTCTGAAAGGTGGGTTAAAGTTTTAAAACCTGAACCACCACTGTCCACCACTGAATGTGCATTTAAGCTCCTGATCAGCAGGCCAGCATTTGAACCAACACTACTCTGAGATTTTCTCTGAGAGACTCCATTCACATGTGTATTTGTGGCAAGACAACATCAGAACACTGCAGAGTGAAGGGTGCAAACATGATGCTTCATCACCAGAGATATTATCATGTGAAAGCTATATTAAAGCTACTTCTCCAGAAATCCAGCTCCTCTCTTCTTTCTCATACTCTCTGGATTCACCAGACTGGATTAGCTCATGACTTTCTCATTTGCCCATTACTGTTTCTCATTCAGCTCAGGTACTGTGGTGCTGTTGCTCTATTGTTTTGCCTGTTTTTTTTTTGTTTGTTTTTTTGGTTGCCATCCTAACCACCGGTTTGGCACATTCCTGATTGTGGATTTAAACTATTAGGATGCCTCATGGAGAAAGCATTTAAAGGTGGTTCTTCGGGTTTGTTAGCAATAACATGTCTATTAGATGCTGAACAAATAATTGCTGCTTTCTCCATGTCCTTTCAGGTTTCAGGTTTGCATGCAGTATCAATTAACTCTTGGCTGAAAGAAAAGTGCAAGTCGAGCGCTTTGAATTCAAGGCTAGATCTTTTTTTTTTAAACTGCACACACAGTATTGCATGAAATGTTGAAAAAAGGCATGAGACAAACACACTTTATATACAGTATGATGCGAGATCTTGGTGGGCAAGTTACTGCTAACCTGAGCAATGCAACAAAATCAAGTGAAACTAAGACACATTTTAACGTTGTGTTCCTGCAGAAGACCGATGCCAAATTTACACAATCGACCCTACAATAAGAGAATACGTTCTCTTCTTCTCTTCAACTAAACAAGGACATTCTTATCTGGGACGAGGTACGATTACCGGGGTGTCGATATCAACACATACCATCAGCATTATCAGTTCCGGTCCATTTTTATATCCTGTGCCAGTTGCAGAAAACAAAAAATATCCAACGAGCACCACGGTGCACTCATGCACTAAGAGATAAACACAATAATTATGCATATAAGCATGAAATCTGAACATAAATATGCAAGACGCAGGACAGGATGCAGGGGTGTGCCCATGTCTGTGGCTCGGGGTGGCAATAATAAGTCTTGCCCCTCCACCTCTGTCTTGGATTGTGTGTTATTTCTGCTGTATTGATTCTAGTATATAATGTAACTTGATCGGTCATTAGGAACAACACATAATTAACAGGCTATGAAGCCTATCCAGTTATGTCATAATATACAGTAGTCGTTCATGATGCATTAGTAAAAAAAATACTGCAAATGCAGCAATGAAGTGTTTATATATATATATATATATATATATATATATATATATATATATATATATATATAAAATATATATTCAATGTGTCCAATGCATGAAATGTTT
The DNA here is from genome assembly GCF_014805685.1 of Silurus meridionalis. Classification (NCBI taxonomy): domain Eukaryota; kingdom Metazoa; phylum Chordata; class Actinopteri; order Siluriformes; family Siluridae; genus Silurus; species Silurus meridionalis. The sequence goes on from NC_060894.1 coordinate 20,992,221, forward strand.
CAGCAGTGTATCAACTTCTGAAAGGAGGTTATGAACACGAAAATGGTGCAAAGAAGAAAAGCTCTGCAGTCGTCCTCGTTCCCGTATTGTGATCTTCCCAAGAAAACATCAGCAATAATGAATCGACTTGTGCACGAATCGAACTCATCAGAAAGGACGCAATATGAAACTACAGCATGTGACGCTTCTGTAAGGAGAAGGTTACTGGAGATTGGTGGATTTGCCCTTCGCCGAAGTGAAGCAGTGAGCAATGATCAGGATGTCACGCGTTACCTCTGAGCAGCGCGCGCGGCGTCGAGTGTGTTTCTCCTCCGCTTCCTCGAGTGACAACGATCCTTTCCCGGACTGAAAGCAGCGCGAATGAATAGGAAGAAACGATGGTGAGGAAACCAGAGGAAGAAGCTCGGGGAGGAAACGGCACGAGCAGCTCGTTCCGTGCGTGCGTGTGTGTGTGCGCGAGCGCACGCGCGCGCCGGCTCTTCCTCGCTCGCGCACGGCGCCCCCTCGATGAATAATGAATGCCTCGTTCTAGAGCATCGGCGCGGGCGGCGGCGCGCCCGGCGGCCTCGCGCTCGGGTTACAGGTGTACAGCCCTATTCAGGTGCAACCCTGACCCTCATCCCGCTTTTGTCCACCCGGATAAGGTGCTGAACGCATGCACATGCGGGTCAAAACAGTGCATGCTGGAAAAGCAGCTTCTTTTGTTGTGCAAACAATGTGCGGGACAAATGCGACTGGCAAAAAAAACTAACACGCGCACCTGCAGGATTGCAAACCGCAAACGGCATGCGAGGAATGTGCACAAAACAACGTCCACATACTTTTAACAGGAAATTAAATACTTCCAGAAATTGTTTGCATGACCCCTACATCTCTCTCTCTCTCTCTCTCTCTCTCTCTCTCTCTCTCATACAGTGTATTGAGAAACATTCTGTTCTGCAACACGCATTATAAATTCACATAGATTGTATAAAAAGTTGCAGAGCGAAAAAAGGTTAGGACATGGCTGACATTTATACCCTGTCTTACAGCCTAATTCATATAATACTGAATAAAATCCAATCACATTGCATTTACTTGCCCATATTGATAATCAATCAATCAATCAATCAATCAATCAATCAATCAATCAATCAATCAATTTAACTACACAAACGCTTCTCAAGCATCAACAGGAATAAACATTTTACAGTACATATAAAGGGCTTATCTGCTGACCAGAATCATCGACTTAACATATGGTTTCAATGAATATTTATTTCTCTTGTGTATAAATTAGATTAGAAGATAAGATTAGGTTAGAATCTCTTGCAATTCAGATTTCAGGCGTTCCAGCACCTGTTGCTCGGGTCAAAGACATCTGTCTGCCTTGACCCTTTACAGTCACCACCTGCAAGATCTCTACCCTCATCTGTAGCAAACTAAACAAAATCAAATATATCCGTGTTGCTTTAATAGCTGTTTATTTATTCCACAATGGCTGAAAGAGGAGAAGAGGAGGATTTACAAGACGGATGTTTCACGAAAAGCTGAGCAAACGTCGGTCAAAACAGTTCAAAACAGACGTTAAGCTTTTTCATGAACCATTTATACCTTTGCGTTTTCATTCCTGAAGCATTTGCACAAAAAACACACAATTTGCCTTTATTTTAAATCCCCAGGAAAACTGTAATGCACGGGAAAAAAGCACAAAAATGTTAATATCGATGCTTCTGCTACAGATGATGTATGCGGGAGGTGCAGCTGTGGCTGCATTGAAAGGAGAATTGTTAAATTGTGTGCATTGGTTGCATTCATTCGCACTGTAGGAAATAACTGTCTGTGATGCAGCGCTCTGTTATACATATATATATATATATATATATATATATATATATATATATATATATATATATATATATATAGACGAGAAGCAGAAATAAGGCATCTTCTCTCAGTCCACTTTATAGACTGCATGCCTGATGAGCAGCATTACGCCTTACAACTACACTCTCAAGTCTCATGAATGCTGAAGTGTCACACAATAGCGCTATTCAATAAGCAAATCTATTAGCTCACTAATCATTTTGACAGTGCAATGAGGTTATGATAATTATAGTAGAACAGGGAAGGAAGCAGAAACATGAATCGTTGTCCAGAAACAAACCAGCGGTTAGAGCAGCAGTACTCCAGTGCTCTCTAGATTCTTTTATTTTATTTTATAGATAATTTAATTGGAAAGGCACAGATTGGCTACAGCTCAGTGCTGCACTGGTGATGAACAAAAGATTGCTTGTTTCTAAAATGATATCAACATTTTCCATGTTTTTTATGATGTGCTGATTGCTCCCTGATTGAAGATAATTCCATTTATGGAAACAACAACATTTATTTTTTTGCCAGTTATTACTATAATAAAGTTCATTTCCTAAAAAAAGTATTAAATTTTTATCATTTCTATGCAGACAGAGTAATTCCTCCTATACCCTTGATTGATAATGACCTACATACGTGGTTATTAGGCCTACTTAAGGAAATGGTGTAAATGAAACACCTTATTGTGACGGGAATAAAAGCAAAAAAAAGTCTTTAAAAAAACATCTGCAGTGCACCCATAAGTGCAGCTGTGACAGATGGCAGGTTGCAGATGGAGTTTGTAGATCAGACTCACCGGTGGAGTGTTTGACGGTCCTGCAGCAACTCCTGGGAAAAGACCATTCTCTGCTGTCAGCAATACACAGCGAGCTTTCTCACTACCTGCAACACAAAGTTACACTGATCAAAATCTTCAGCATAGTATCAAAGACATCATAGCGGATTTTCCTGTGAGCATCCACAGCTGGAATCGCTCATAATTAAGGCAAATTTGTTCATGATCATCATGTTCATCATGACCCCTATTGTGTAGGTGGACTAATTATTATATAAAATGTTTTCACATCAGCAAAAGCAATATTTATCAAGTACTGACACGATTTGTATCTTTTTGATGCTCCAAACATCTGTATCCGCATTGGAATTCTGGTCCGTGCAATTCTTCAATCTCAGTTCATAATCTGTCTCGATTAGAGACGTGTGCCGGCTTGTTTATTTTTTCAAATTCCACTCAAGCAGATATTAGTTTGGCTTCCACACAATATTTCCTAACTAATTGAATTCTATTTTATAAAATAAAGCTGAATTAACACCAGCATGACTCTGACATTTACTGTACTAAGGGTTGTGTACTAAAGGTTCATGTTTCATATCTGACTCTCTAATATCCTATTTACATGCATTTATTTGTGTCCTTTTGATGCACACTTGTGGTGACTTGTACATTTTTTACACTAAATCTTGCACACATGCACTATGAAGTGTCCTATTTATTTTTGTGTTTTCTTGTGTTTTTGTAGCACCTTGTAGGAACCTTGTTTCATTTCACTGTAAATTAGGGATGTTCATCTCCATAACTAAGGCCGATGCAATTTAGGTCTCGATGCATAGTGTTCGATACGATACAATAAGGATACATATAAAGCAGCTACAGATGCGTTGATACATGATTCAAGGAAGATGCAGCTCTACCTCTGCCATGTTAATCTGTATTCTATGTGACTGCAAATATGTTAAAAACGATGCATGATGATACAAATGGCAACTTGTATCCGATGCATGCTTTTTTCACTTTTTTTTTTGCATCACATCGTTAACTTTTATGCTGATGCACCGATGCGAATCGCTGAATCTTACCGTCACTACTGTGAAAACCTTTCAACTTTTCTAAAATGTATTCCTTAAAGACCCCAAAAAAGGACATGCACCTTCTTTTCTTTTGTATCCAATTATCTGATACATTTTCTGTCATTGTCATCATAGCACTAGTAAGTTAAAATCCACAAATATTGAGCGCACAGAACATGTCTTAATAGGAAACCAAATAATTCTTTAACGTTCCTGGTATTTGCATCAGTATTTGTATCAGTGTTTTGATTGAAATTCCATACAGCAACATGGTGACAGTCTGATTTGGCCTTGTTGATGACTAGCATGTGGAGTGTACGTGTGTCAGAGTGCATTATCGTACTAATGTAGATCAAGACATCGAGGCTCTTTGAAGGAAAGTAAATGATAAAAATGATAAGCAAGGGCCAGGAACGGAAGAATAGTTATTTCTTCCACTTTGTCTTTGTGCATTCATGTGCATCTCTTTCTGCATTGTACATGATTACACCAATGTTGATGTTTTAAAATGATATGGGTTTAAAATGTGTTTCAATGCGTCGATTTCAATGTGATGTAATCCAAAATGTGAAATAGCGCTTTAAATCTGATATTTCAAGTAAGTTGTCTCTCAAAGCATTTCCCGAGCTGCACATGATGCTTGTGAGTGAGCACTTCTGCATACTCTGATACGCAGCCTTCAAAAGGGTGAATCTGCTCAGTCAGCACTCTCATTCATTCGGCCTTCCAGTGGTTTCTCGCTGTTCTTCTGTCACCATAGCGCTCAAAAAAACAGCAGGAGTTTCTCAAATCATCAGAAATATCAATAATGATCTAACTGCAACTAGAAAGCCGTTAGCTGTGATGAACAGACTTTTTATATTAGAATAATAGCGACAATAGCAAGCATAATTAATATCTGCATATATATTTTTATATACAGGTAGTCTTCCTGGCTTACAATGGAGATGTGTTCCATTGACCACAGTGTGATGCATCGTTTTTAACATATTTGCATTTGTAAACAATCATTTATTTATATACCATTATAGATTATGCACTGCACTTTTAATATTAAGAAAGTGACCATTGTGTGCAATATTTTATTTGTTCTCTCAGCACCGCTGCTGCGACGCATCACAACACATATACGACGCATCACAACACTACGGAGGCCGAGGCGTGTCCTGAGAGTCACATAGAATATAGATTAACATGGCAGAGGTAGAGCTGTAACTTCCTGGAGACACAAAAGGAAAAGAACATCTGTTTTTTAATCTTTTTTTTTGCACTACAAAGGTGTGCTTGTGAAAGGGCCATGCGTTAGAAGTCTGAAGGCACTTAAATTAATGATTTGCTGTCTGTCCCAAAGAAATAAAAGCGAACAGAATTGCGGAGCAGCATATTCTGTTAATTGAATTGTATCGTATTGAATCGAATAGAAATCGATCGCACTGCATCGTAATGAGGAGAATCGTATCTTATCGCAACACATCGGTAACTGCTTTATATGTATCATTAATGTATCGTATCATTGGCTATGCTTTGAGATGTAGAAACGAATCAGCCCCAGTTATGGAGATCCACATCCCTAGAATTATAGATTTTCGGGGTTAGTGTGTTTTTGTTAATGTAAAGAATAAAACTGAAATACGACTTCTCTATGGTCTAGGAATCTTGTACTGACCTTGTGCTGGTGTCAATGGCTTCAGGTGTAGTCAGCCTTGGTAGTCAGTATGGTAAGAGCGATGGAGAAACTTAGTCTGGCATGGGCATGCAGTATGACGGCAGGGAGAAAGAAGGAGAAGAGGAGGCCTATGTGAAGTTAGTGATGTTGAAGGAAAGGTGTGAGAGATGCCACTGGCTAGGAATGAAAGAAAATGTAGAGTACTAGTAGAGTGCTGTAGTAGAGAGTCCTGTTTTGGAGTGTGTTAGAGAAAGAACCAAAGGAAAGACGAGTGGTCAGGTGAAAAAAGTCGTTTATTTAACTATTTTTTTTTTTTTTACGATACAAGAAGTAGAAGAAGGAAAAAAGCCAATGTTACAGCATTGCAACTGGCAGTCCAGTCTGAAGGAAGTGTGCAAGAGTGAGATACACAGAGTGATTATAATTGTTGGTGATGGTGTTTTTTATTTGAAAAAAAAAAGAAGGGTGAAATGGAAAAGTTAAAAAATTTCCGGTTTTACAAAAATACAGCAGAATCTTAGTTAGAAATCATGGCTGTACCATGAAAAGAGGATCCACACTCACATGGGCTCAGTTTGGCAGAATGATGCCGAGCAAATGGACGCCAGATAAAATGTCATCATACTGAAGATCTACTGGGAAATTACTTATAATTTTTAAAGTCTAAGATGCTCAGAAACACTGTAGGATTTGAACTCATTGTAAAAAGGGGCTTAACCTGAAAACTAGAGTGCATACAGGAAACTCACTCTTAACTCAGATATGTTCTTGAAAAGTTCAAAGAAAATTCAACCAAAGATGTTTCATAATATTCATGCCCATTCTGACACGTGGTTCTTTGCTACTCAGATTCTTTAAAACATACGTACATTATTTTACAATAGAGCAGCACTTATAGCAGCAATATAAATTACATACAGAAATACGCGCTAAATACATCCTAAGCCAGAATCTAAATAAAAAGCGCAATGATTGTTACATTTGCCAGTGCCTATAATATGTAATATCGAATATAACACACTTTTTTAGTTTGCACAGATTCAATTTAATTGCATATTTTGTATATTTTTATCAACCGTATTTTGCTGAACAAGCATCAGTTTTGTCCACACCTAAACAATACAATTTGGTGTCACACATACTTCACCAATGATAATGGGAAAACCACCAAAATTCTATTACAGGGGTCCCCGAAATTATTTTTGTGAGGGCCACATAATTTATATATATATACATAATGTCGGTCTGTACCAGTATTTTGTGCAGATTTTATTAAGATTTTAAATGTTTCTATAATTCCTCCTAATGCTGATTAGTTTATTATTTTGTTATGCATTGTAAAGACAAATAAGCATAACTTTTCAATAGATATATATCGCTTATTAAAAGACCATTATTACTATCACAATGATATTTTATCATATTAATTGCTATTGAAATTGAAACATTTATTTACTAATGCATTTGCTCGGTGGGTGAAACTAACTAATACAGTACTTAGGCTAGGTTGATAATTAAGGGGAATTTTAGTTTGAAATCCTGCCTTGATTACCAAATACAGATATGGTATATATATATATATATATATATATATATATATATATATATATATATATATATATATATATATATATATATACACACAGTACAGACCAAAAGTTTGGACACACCTTCTCATTCAAAGAGTTTTCTTTATTTTCATGACTATGAAAATTGTAGAGTCACACTGAAGGCATCAAGGGCTATTTGACCAAGAAGGAGAGTGATGGGGTGCTGCGCCAGATGACCTGGCCTCCACAGTCACCGGACCTGAACCCAATCGAGATGGTTTAGGGGTGAGCTGGACCGCAGAGTGAAGGCAAAAGGGCCAACAAGTGCCAAGCATCTCTCGGGGAACTCCTTCAAGACTGTTGGAAGACCATTTCAGGTGACTACCTCTTGAAGCTCATCAAGAGAATGCCAAGAGTGTGCAAAGCAGTAATCAAAGCAAAAAGAGGCTACTTTGAAGAACCTAGAATATGAAATTTTTCAGTTGTTTCACACTTTTTTGTTATGTATATAATTCCATATATAATTCCACATGTGTTAATTCATAGTTTTAATGCCTTCAGTGTGAATCTACAATTTTCATAGTCATGAAAATAAAGAAAACTCTTTGAATGAGAAGGTGTGTCCAAACTTTTGGTCTGTACTATATATATATATATATATATATATATATATATATATATATATATATATATATATATATATATATATATATATAAAATAATCTTTCTGGCATTCTACAGAGGGCCATTCCAAATGTGGCCTGTATTTTGGGGACCCCTGATCTAGTACCTCAAGTATACCTTACTGAGCATTCAATTTGTGTCATAAAGTCAGTTCACCAAAAAAAAAAAGGATAAAAAAGTGTGTAATTGTGTCAATAAAAATAATTTCACCTTCTCATAAAACAAAATAAAATTCTTGTCATGAACTGGTACAGTCAACTTTAACACAGAAAAACGTTTCCATAAATGTATCATCTCCATAAATAATCAAATGTAAAATAAATTAGTTTATATAGATATATACAGTATTTATTTTAAACAGCTGTATGTTTCTGATTTCTTTTCATTGCCTTTTCTTTTGTGCGATACAAAGCAATATGGCATAATATTCAGGGTTTTTTGTTTTCTTTTGTTTTCTTTTGTTTTTTATTTTTGTTTTTTTCCCCCAGACATTAAACCAGACATACACAGCAAAGCCTTGGATATGAGTGAATAAATTTGACATAAATAACAAGTACACACCAAGTCTATATGGCATTTGGGTGTGCATTAGAAATACAAACTAGGCATATATATATATATATATATATATATATATATATATATATATATATATATATATATATATATACTGTATATAGTATTAAAATCACTTCTGGAAATAACATTGGCACTCGTTTCGAGTAAAATCTATCTACATGGTTAATTTATAAGTATTTATATTTATTCACCAAATTCAGGGTTCATTACAGAATGTTGTTGCAGTGATCAGTTTTCTATAGTCATCAGCTCAAAACAAAAACAATGCTATAGAGGAGCTAGACACTGTCATTTCTCCTGAAACTATGCTTCTGTCTCAAATAATGCATCAATTATAATGTAGATTGGTTATGCTTCTCGGTTTGCTGGTGAAGGATCATCATCATCATCATGGATCATTTGAGATGATCACGATTCTGAGGGCAGTTTAGTGATTGATTTAAAAACTGTTTTTCAGTGATGCTATCTTTTTTTAGACTATTAGGCCAAAGTGCCAAAAGTGTCCTTCAAAACTCAGCACCAAATTTGATCTTAGTCAGAACCATGGCTTTTGGTTGTTGTTGTTGTTGTTTTTTTATTTTTAGGAAATGGCAGTACCTAGCGCTTTAACTCAAATCCAAAAGATTGTCATGTTTTTTTGAGGGTTTGTTTTTCACCTTTCTTTAAAAAAAATTACGAAATCAGAATTACGCCTCGTCCCAGAGAACCGCGTCCTGAAAAATCTGTTCATGTCGGGACGGCATTAGTGCCATCCTCAGAAACAAAACAAAACAATAAATAGATCTATCTTGGCTGTGTAAACAGTAGACAATGAAAGTCTTGCTAATCCTATGATGGTGAAGGTCCAATGTTTCAGTAAGGCCACTGAACAAGATAAGAAATTGCAAACGTACAGATCTACCACCATAATAATACAGATTTCAATGAATTCTATGTACTTTCATGAACTGCAGGCAAAACTACTGTATGCTACTGCATTGTTGTAAAGCTATACCAAAGTATCAACGTCTGATTCAACGTCTGCCCAGGCTTGAGACCGCCTTTCAAAATGTGTGGATTTTATGCTGATGAACATATTCTGGTAGTGTTCTCCTTCACATTATAGAACACATTCTTGTGTTTTTTTATCCTTAGAGCTTTTTGACCCACGCTATCCTATATCCCAGCTTTTCAACCTTCTTCCCTCAAACAACACTCCTTCAACATCCTGCGCAGTGTCCTGAGACCTGACAAGAGAGAGAGCCAGCATTCTGAGGAAAATAGGTCAAAGGAAAGAGAAGAGAATGTGCTTTTCAGACGTCGGAGAAATGGAGGTGCTGTTAGTAACAAGGTGAAGCTTTTTGTTTGGTTTTTATTTTTTGAGAGGCAGAAACTCGGTGCTCTGGAAATAGAGAAGTTTTTGGGAGAAGTGGGAGAAGGAAGGAGGGAAGTGAGGAAGGTCACATGACAGTACAGCACTGGCAGCGTTTTTTCTTTTCGGTACCTGTGGACGGCAGCTCCTTGGCTGTACTTTCATCTTGGCCCTCAGAAGAGAGTTCGGTGGCCTCGGATACCGGCCTTCCTGAGACGAGGTCTGCGGCGTTGCCATCCACGGTGGAGATGTCCGTGACGGTCTTCTCACGCAAAGACTTCTCGTCATCCTCGTCAATCAGAACAATCTCAGCTTTGATGGTGCCGTCGAAGCCCAGCAGCTTCTTGGTCTCCTCTTCATCATCCACGCTGTGATAACCCATGAAAATCATAGTAATCGGCTGGTTAGCGGTGGCCTCAGGAACCTCTTTCACCTCACCCTCGAAGCTTTGGTGTGCTTGTGGACTATCCTCTTGTTCGATCTTCATTTCACTCTCGTGGCTTTGCGGCTCCAAATGCGTGCTGCTTTGATCCCTGATCCCAGACTCACCTGGCACGATTGTGACACGTGTTCCGTCTGGTCTGTGGTGTGCCTGACCCATTCGATGTATCAGTTCCTCCACTTCGTCTGAGCTCAATGGGTGCACACCGTTCTCTACTGTAGTGGAACTCCCAGAATGCACCTCGTAGATCACATTGCGCCCATCATCGTAGACCTTGACGCCGCGTTGGCAGGCGGCCTCAGGGCTGATACGTGAAGTGGACAAGATCTTGGTGTTGCCTGTCTTGTGGTCCTTTTCGACGTTGATCTCCATGGCGTACAACGCTTCAGACATGGGGAAAGTGCAGAGGGGGGTCGGGTTAATGTTGGCTTAGTGTGACTGGTCATGCATTAACATAGTGTGGCAAATGGTTAAGTCATTAATATTCACCAGTAGGGTTAGAATTAGGAATCAATACAGGATATACACCGACCAGGCATAACATTAGGACCACCTGCCTAATATTGAACTCTCTGTGGCTGCGCAGCCCCATAAGCAAAAAACTTCTTCAGCAGTTTGAGCTACAGAAGCTCATCTGTTGGATTGGAACCACACGGACTAGCATTCGCTCCCCATGTGCATCAATGTTCCTTCCTTGGAGCACTTTAAATAGATTCTGACCACTGCAGACCAGGAACATCCCACAAGAGCTGCAGTTTTGGAGACACTCTGACCCAGACGTCTAGACGTCACAATTTGTCAAACTCGCTCAAATCCTTACGCTCGCCCATTTTTCCTGCTTCTAACCATGATAGGGAGATCATCAGTGTTCTTCACTTCACCACTCATAAAGTTATAAAGTTATAATGTTATACCTGGTCGGTGTACATTATTATGAATGTGCACAACATCTAGTCGGTATTAAATATAGATTATATGTTCATGATGATGATGATTATGATGATGAAATTCATTACTTGACTATATATGCATTATTATGATGCACTGGATTATTTCACTCTGCTGTAATATGTTTGCATGATAATATTAATGAAATAATAATAATAATAATAATAATAATAATAATAATTATTATTATTATTATACTTTGGCTCTCTGGACAGCTCTCCAAATCTCTATCTAAACAAGTATCCCTTTAGTTTGCTACACCAAACTGCAAATTCATAAACACCCCTAACCCCCCCACCCCCACCAATCACTTACCAGGTGTTCTTGAGTGCTGGTGATCTCCTGAAGCAGAGGACAGAGTTTGAGGGTTCAACCCTGGGAGCCTGGGGATCTGGGAGCAGGTGTGAATTCTTGCATCTGTTGAGCAAAGGTAAAAAAAACAGTGATAAAGGTGGATCTGTGTAAGTTTGAAATCTCTGCACCTTTTCCTCTTGCTGTATCTTTTCCTCTGGTCTCTTGTTATTTCTCGGCAGCAGCTCGGTGCTTCGACAGCAAAAGCTGAGTTGAGCGTATTAGGCAGAAACAATGTTGCTGCTGTATTGGAGGGATTTTCTGTGAATAGGCGGCTTATTGCAAACAAAGTTCAGAGTCAATGACTTGTGTTTGGTGTTCAGTAGTCTCGCTGAGGCAAGAGGGAAATGAGCCAAAGGGGGCAACATAGTGTGTGTGTGTGTGTGTGTGTGTGCTGGAGTGTTTATTTACTTTAGCACCTCCACCTAGTAGATCCTTCTACACGATCACATAATCATAATAAAAAGTTGTTGCTTTTCAGGACATGATGGGGATTTGGAGAAAACCCTGTTTAAATATGAATCATCATTGTCCATTAGATGGGGTGAATTATATGCCCTCCGAACAGTTCCATTTTAACTAGTTAAATTTTTTTCCAAAAGAAAAACAATCTTTCATGAGTTTTAACCCAGAACCTTCTCCCAAAAGTTTAGCCAGAAGAGTACAATAGACTTTCGGACCCGTACCTCCGTCTTGGTTCTGCAGACTCTGCAAATAAAAAGAAAACGAAATAAAGACTAAGATTTCTTTCATGGTACAAGAAGAGATGGATGGCAAGTTCATACATAGCAAACCATGTGGCTTGGATTAAAACGTTGATTATGGCCTTGATAAAAATCTAAAATACTTCCATTGCAAGCTAAATAAAGATGGCCACATATTTTCTTGTGACATTTGGCTGCATCGTCCTGTGTGCAGATGTATGTGCATGGGCAGGTTTTTATATCTTGGTGGGGACCAGATGTCTGGTCAGGGAAAAGCTTATAGTTTAACAATAAAGAAAAACAAAAAGTTTACTGATTGAGGTGAAGGATAAATGTAGGCTAATTTCAGAAGAGCGTTAATTAGATGCATAAATTATTGTCAGTGTAACAGCCTTAAAAGTCTGTGTGTGTGTGTGTGTGTGTGTGTGTATAGTAATATCTTACTTTCTGTAGATCTTCAATAGAGCTCTCTGTTTCACGAAGTCTCTCTCTGAGCACTTGCTCTTTGGCGGATATTTGTGATTCCTCATTCTCCAGTAAAATGATTTCTGATTCAAGTCTGGACAAAATAAAATAAAAAATAAAAACATCATCTCATCTCATCCATTATAACTATTAATGTACACAATAGATCCATCAGGCATGTTTCACGAGACATGAACCATAAAAACGCATTCACAATCCCTTGGCATCATGTCCCCAAGACTCCAGGACTGTTTTGAGGATGATGATGATTTACAATTCTGGCATTTGGCAGATGCCCTTATCCAGAGCGACTTACACTTATCTCATTCATACAACTGATCAGTGGCAGCTTGGTGTGGCTGGATTTTGAACTCATGACCTTTGGATTACCCCTAAGATACCACCTCTTGTGGTTGGGGTCATCCTGGAAGAAATCCCTGATACCAGAAGGTATCTTCATATAATGAAGGTGATCAGCCAGAAAACTCTAACCATGTAATAATGGCTTATATTCTATAACATACACATTGTTCTTTAGTTTGTATGGAAAAATAAAAAAAGTCGTACCAATACCATACTAATTAAAGGCCCAATTGTGGCAGTGGGATTTGAGCTCATGACCTTTTGTTTATATTTAACCACTGAGTCACGCCTTCCCAAAACATTTAAGCATTTGGCAGACGTCTTTATCCAAAACGACTTGCAACTGAGCAGCTGAGGGTTAGCGCCTTGCTCAAAGTGGGATTTGAACTCATGACCTTGGCAGTGGGATTCAAACTTATGACCTTCTGAGCAATAGTTTAACCTTTTAAAGCACTGAGCCACCCCTTCCCTAAACATTTACATTTATGTGTATTTGACCTACAGCAGCTGAGGGTTAAGGGGCTGTGCTCAAATGCCCAGCAGATGCAGTTCAGTTCAATGTCTTAACCACTGAGCTACCACTTCCCCAATCAGGAACCTACAGAAAGAGATGCTTGTGATATTAAAACCCTAAAAAGTTGCACCAATGCAGCAATGTCATGTAATATGACATTACTATACATGTTTATAAATGCATCTAATAACTATGGTCATTAAATATACAGAATGCAAATCTAAAGAATAGAGATTGCAATACAAAGTGTACTGCCACATTCCTGATCGAAGGGTTTTGTATGCCAGAGCAGTATGTCCTCACCTTTAAAACAAACCCCCTCAGGTGATTGTCGGTCCTAGCAGCGTGAGTGTGTGAGAAAGAGCCCAACTATGAAGCAACCACAACGCTACAAAGCTGATGCTACATCTTCTGCACCAAGTCAAATATTTATGGAGATGTGATGAACTGGAAATGTGCATGTAAATTAGTCTCACACACACACACACACACACACACACACACACACACACACACACACACACAGACCAACCCTTGGGTTATTTCTTCAGTATCATAATAAAGACAACTATGCGGAGAGGTGGGGGGTTTGGACGCCACACCGACGTTCTCAGTCCAAGCTCTTTGATAAATATGAACTCTAGATTCCTCGCAGTAATCTCAAAGATGAAGCCGGGACTGAAAACTGAATGGCGTGATGAAGTACGGTATATTTGTAGCAAATAAGTAGTAGCAGTAGTAGTGTAGATCCTTATGATATGAGCCGTTTATGTAAATTTATAGAGCTAGAAAACTACAGTCAACAGAGTCACTGAGATTCCAGAGTCTCGCAACTAAAGTCTGAAGTTTTTTTTCAATGAAAAATCCTACAATGGGTTGCCACGTTGCCCGACAGGTCACACAGACAGTCATCGAGTGCAAACAAGAATGCCATCCATAAAACACACACACACACACACACACACACACACACACACACACACACACACACACACATTCTTCCTTTTTTCCCAGTGGAACAGCGACTCCCTAGTTCTGAACGCTGGCAGCCAACGAGGAAGGCAGCGGCCGAGGAACCCGTCCTGCCTCCACCCTAGTGAATTTCCTGCGATTGTTAGCATCACTGAGCTTACGTGCTGTACAATAACACAGGCAGAGGAGCCTTCCCACGATGCCTTGCAAACGTTCTCTGAAAAAAATAAAAAGGTGTCTAAAGAATACAGATAAATGATTATTAGGCTTTAAAATAATACTGCCTTGTCTTAGTTGCTTGGCTTTGCATTTAGATTCCAATTCCTAAAATAGTCAAATATATAGTTTTACATTAAACACACACACACACACACACACACACACACACACACACACACACATTAAGTAGGCCTTCGAGTTTCCAGCCTTTCGACATGAAGCAGTATCAGGAAAACTTCAGCAGCTGAGCAGGTGTTAATGTGATACAACGGGAACTGGATGTGCGAACGGTAACACACTGAAGTGCACTTTCTTCCAGCTGCTTCCTCACACATATGGGGCAGCAGATCTTTTTAAAACACACACACACACACACACACACACACACACACACACACACACACACACACAAAATTAATGCTATAACGAGGAGATTGCAGTACATTTTGTTTCACATCTCACTGGATCTGCAATAAATCCATTAAATTCGCTACCAAGCACACACAAGTACAATTATTTTATGGACCTTTAATGCCACTTTCTCAGAACATTATAAGGTTTTATGGTCCTTATTATGTCTTTAAGACATTTGCTGTTAAACACTCATTGGATAAATTGAGATTTCCAGGGGAATTATTTTAGGAAAAAATACAGTGTCTTTTGTAACTTCATAGTTCATACATTTATTTCATTTCAAAATAACAGACACACACACACACACACACACACACACACACACACACACACACACACACACAATGTTTTGATTGTAAATAAACACTCAGTCTAATTCAATAGAGGGTTTGGTCCGAAGGCCCAGAAGGAAACGATTCGCCCTATTAAGTGTTGTTCTTTTCCTCACTATGGAAAAGGCGACTTTGTCTTTTTTAAACCTTTGATGAAGCCCCTCTTTTTAATTAAAATTATATTCAATAAATGAGACTTTTTCATTGCATTGTTGAACAACATGATGCATTGTGTAGTATGAAGCAGGGGGAAGGGAGAAGATTTATAAATGTTGAGCTAAATGGTTTTGTGAAAGTGTAATAACTCTCTTCCGCCCTCTTGTGGTGAAATGATGCCAATACTTCAACATTTGGAAACAATTCTGTCATCACATGAAAAAATTCTTCAACAATAAATGGAACACTATTAGTACATCATTAGTTAGTTATTATAACAGTTATAATTAGTTCGTTATTATTAGTTATTTATAACAATGAATTTTGTTTTGGGAAAGCATTGCATCACGTAGCAATGCAAAAGTAACTGTAGAGTTACTGAAGGTTTAGGAGAATTTCAGCACAAAATTTATACCATGCGAATGTCTTAGAACAAGCGTTCGTTTATCGCGGTTTTCCGTTTATCGGGGGCGGTTTTGGAACGTAACCACTGCGATGAACCGGGGATTACTGTACATCATCTGCCACTGAGCTCACATCCTCGAGTGGGTGTTTCTGAGCTCTTTGATGCGAACAGCTCTCTCATTTTCCATGGTGCATGGTGTAAAAGTCAAAAGGCCATCTTTTGCCTGGCAAAACTGTGCACCATGACCACTCCTGGCTTCCTGCTCTGTTGTTCCCACTTCCTGTCTGTCAGTGGCACTGGTCCCAGTTGTCTCTGATTAGTGGGAGCAGCCACTGGGAATGGCCTCCTCCACATTACATCATTATCGGGGCATTACAGAGAGAAAGTCTAGAGGCTGGATTAGAAGTCTAAAAAGATCTCGAAAGATTGGGCCAGCTTCAGTTGTGTCCCACCTCGTGAACATTTCAGACCTTCAATGAGAAGATGCCGAACCAACGAGGATCCCGGGGCATCTAGAGATGCACCAGGTTCAATTGGATCCCACTTTATTAACATTTCACACCTAAACCACCTTTAAATCAATACTTAAACATTATAGATATGCTGTTTCTCTATCAGTGAACACTTAAAGGCTCTGGAGGAGCTTGGTGTTAGATCTATAATGATCTCAGCATCAGTTCAACAGCAAGCAGAACATTTAGAGAGGAATAAATGATGAAGAAACGCCAGACTCGAACTCACTTTTTTTAGTTTGTTAAGGTTTTGGGCTCGGGTTGGGGTTGGGGCTGATCATTTACTTAGAAATCAATCAGTGTTTGACTCATTATTATTAATTTATTAATAGATTGTTGGTGCTCAGAGTCACATTAGAGTCTTTTCACATAAAGTTGATAAAGCAACGTATTAATTATAACTGTGACAAAAATGATAATATGAACATTATAATCATAATAAATCATAGAACTTTGGATAATTGAGTGCATTGAAATACTTTTGTACTTTTACTCAAGTGAACTTTTACTGGAGTCACATTTGACCTACATGGTTTGTGTTCTTCATCCACCACTGGTCTCGAATAATAATTCAGTGCTCGATGCAGCCACGAGAACGAGCTAATCGCAGAGGAGGAATTCAAAACAAAAAAACGTTTTTATATAAAACATTAAAACTATGTCGTTTTTTTCACTACAATCCAGTAACACATACAAATAGCTGACATGGGTTTCTCTTCACTACATCTGTGATTTTGGTTGCGTTGACGTCGAATCAGGTGACGTGAAACATGCTACCTTACCATATTAGGGAATCATGTCTCACAGCGGTGTACACAGAACAGCGTGTCCTAAATATAAACTCCATATTTTTTTTCCACCCAGTGAATGGAATCCTGATTTGTGGTAAAACACAAGTCTTATAAACACCACCATGGGACTGGGCATATTGCTTCTGGTTCTGGAGTTCCACGACACACTTTTAGATGAAAAATTGTTCCATATTACTTCAGCGTAGAAGCCCATATTGTGGTACGGCTCAAAAAAGAAAAATCGTTTCATGCGTGATTTATAATTAGGTTTGAAAGCAATCACAATCATTGACTTGTTTGTTGTTCATAGCTTATTACATTATATTGCTCCAGCTACAGTCACGTCCCACCTCATGAAGATTGTGGACCTTTAAAGAAGTAGATGCTGACCCTGCAAACATCCCGAACCATCTAAAGACGTACCAGTGCCAGTTGGATCCCACCTCATGTGGAGTTTTGACATTGGACCTCCTGGAGTGTTTAAAGGCTCTGGCATGGAGAAGCTGGTGTTGAATCTGTGATGATCACAAATGTTGAGCTATTTTATGAGTTGCTCAGAAGCTCCTAGTTTTATAACACAATGACTGTAGAAAGATCATTAATCATAATCACACACTCCAGTGCTCATGTTAGATCTCACTCCAGTGTTCTGTATTGTTTAATGACTATAATCACACTCTTGATGTCACCCAAATGATGATGGGTTCCATTTTGAGTCTGGTTCCTCTCAAGGTTTCTTCCTCATAACATCTAATGGAGTTTTTCCCTTGCCACAGTCTCCATGGCTGCTCATCAGGGATAAATACACATTGTTCATCTTAAAGTCTGTAAAGCTGCTTTGAGACAGTGTCTGTTGTGAAAAGCGCAATAGAAATAAACTTGACTTGACTTGAGTACGTGTTGGAGTTGTTTCCTTCTGCGTGGTCTACAGTAGCTAATGGATATGGATTGATGGATGTTTTCCAGCCCTGAATGTGAATCCTACTAATAGGTATATTTCTCATAGTATTTTATTTTACACATTTTATTTCTGTAATCAAATTGAAAAAACCCAAAAAACTAAACGACTGCAATTAAAATTTAACCTTAACACATCTCTGAATCCCTGCCTCGTTTAATTCGAATGAGTAAAAGACACAAAGCGTATTTATCCCACATAGACTGTACATAAAAACAACCCAAACACGCCACAGCTTTGCTGTTCTTCCGCTGCTCATGAATCGGCCATAAACTTTACGCTTTCAGCTCCGAAACAGTCAAATGTAAGCACGAGTAGACAGCATTCTGAAAAACAATTCGCTTTTACAGAAGCTGGGAGCTCAAGGATAGGCACAGATTACCTTCCCGATCCTGAGCGTTGACCCCGTGCCGCATCATTACCCTTTTGACCTCGTTACATTCGTCATTAACACATGGTGCCAATGGATTTTCACACAATATCATTCTGAAAATTAGACACAAAATGTTAGTGTAATAGTATTAAGGCCAGTATTTTATTGCAAGAGTGTTGAAGATGATGTGTTCACCATAACAGTGACATTCCTGTGGAATTGCGGGAAAAGTGTGTATAAACTGTTAGTTTTAATGATGATAAAAAGGAAATCCCACCCAAAAATGTTAATAATAATACACACACATATTCCTAACTGAAGAGTCATCCTGTAATGACGTCATGCCGTGTCATAACCCCTTTGACCTCGTCGCATTCTTCGCTACCACACAATGCCAATGGATTTCACACATGTTGTAATTACGAGGACTCGCCCTCAGACATATCCTCATTATAAAATCACTTATATAATCAGGATTCGGTGCCAAAATGAAAAACAATACGACACCTGTTTTTAATTCGCTTCACAAAAGCCAGGAATAGAAAGCATCAATGATGAATTCATTTCTAGGGGCTTTTCACACGTCATCCTTTACACACCGTAAAGTCAACGTTTAATCAGTGCTTGTGAGGCCACGGAGCCTCGAGGTCTAACCGAATCAAACGCACATAAATGAAAACATATGCAAACGTAATGAGCCCCAATTAGGGCGCTTTAGTTGCTTTTGACAACCAAATAGCTTCTGTGTTGTTTGAGAGTTTGCAGTCCACTTCATCTTCACTGAACAGACCAGAAGAATGCGCTTTTAATAAGCAGACGTAGGAAGGCATTTTATTGGCACATGTGCGAGTGGGTGCATTTGATCTCCAATGAAAAAGAAAAAGGAAATACAATTCATACTGGAATTCATCAAACTCTAGCTGCCTTTATTCAACGTTACATACTGTTCACGTAATGCATCATATGTAGTGTTTATAAACGCTTTATATCACCGTGAATAAGTTAGAAATCAGCACCACTGCATTAGTGTGGAATTATTTTCTTTATAAAACTTACACCAGCAATATTTAGATGTTTGTGAAAGGGGCCATGCGTTAGAAGTCAGAAGGCACTTAGGAAAACAGATAATGATTTGATGTCTGTCTGAAACAAGGAAACGAAAGTGAACTATCTGTAACAAACTTCTATTTTCAAATCGCATTAAATTGCATTGTGTCGAATAAAAAGCAAATCGATTCGCATCGGTACGATACATAATTAATGTATCATATCTCTTTGAGTGTTAATAATCCATTGACAATTGTCCTATAAACCTTACTTAGAAGGCGTTCTGTTTGACGTATTATAAATACTTTATAAATGTTGCCATAGACCCTAATTCAAAAATCATTCTCACAATGTGCCTTATGTCTTCTGAATGCATTAAAACATGCTGCAAATGTTTTCCCAGGACATGTCCTTTGTACAAAATGCTACTGAATAGTAAATGATCTACTAAAGCAAGACATGTTGATGACATCATCATACTCTTAAAACTGTAGGAGTGAGTTATACTTATCTACTGTTACTACCACTTCATTGAGATTTATTTAGGAAAGCTCTGGCTACTGTATGAAGTCATGTCTCGGCATTTATTTTAGTTTCTGGACTCAATTCAGCCCTGGCATTTGATTTTAAAGTCATTGTTGGTGCCCTTGAACTCTCAGTGAATCTCAGTGAAGTAAAAGACACACTAACTTTTTTTATTATACATAAGGACAAACAGAAAAAACACCATCTGTTTAGATTCAGAGAATCATTTGGAAGGAACCCTGGAATCGCATGTGGAACCCAGAGCGTAATGACGTTATTATTCCCCAAAATACGTGCAATCCGACACCCTTTCGAGGTTTTCTTAATGAGAAGCGAAGTTAACCAGAAAACCAAATCCCAGCTTGGACCCTTGGATGAATATAGTAACTCCTGTGTTTTAGCAAATGGTCACTAAATGGATCACAGGACATGGGGTATAGAAAACCTATAAAACCTTCTTATAAACACGCATATAGTCAAAAACAGCTGGAACTACAGTCAAATTTGGCAAAACTTCAAAAGTATGAGGCTTTGGCAAAAAAGACTTAACTATAAAGAGTGCAACAGATACTATACTGCTTGAGAATAGTGTACAAATACCTCTGAATGGAGTCTTCTAGTTTCTTGATATGAAGCTCATCCTGCTCAACTTGTCTCCTGCTTTCCTCATCTTTCTCGTCAGGCCCCGTTGGAGTACCTTGTAGAAGCCACCGTTCCCTCATGGCTTTGGACTGAAAAAAACAAAAAAACATTTGTTCAGTTTACTTTGTATAAATGTTTTTCTAGAATATTACCTTCCCAGAGAACTCTTTCTGATGGTCCCTGACCTCTCACAGAAACTCCTGCTTTCTGAGCATTTTATCCACAAACTCAGCATGCAAATCTCTGGTGGAAACACTATGCAAACCAGCCTGCTCCAGATAACGGACAGTATGGCATGCAGGATCTCTGGTGGGGTCACATTGGCAGGCTTTTTGTGGTCTATTTTTGCTGGAGTTGTGAAACGCCATAAGACCAGTGAACCTCCAGTCAGCAAGTCTCATGTTGACGGTCAGCCCTGAGAATTCAGAAATGCTCCTGACCATTTCACAACCTGTTGAAGTTATGTAGCAGCAACCAGAGCTTCTGAGATTTCAGGGCCGCCCTCATGCTATGCAAGAAGACCCTGGTGGATGGTTTGCCCCATGAAGCAGCTTGAAAGATTTTCTAAAATAAATACACACTGTCAATTTCAACAGAGCATGTCTGCTTTGGATCGCGGTGCCGTTTCATTGTATCCATGCTATTTACATTTAAAATAATATTATAGAATACTTTTGTCTTTTTGCAAAGTGGTTCACTTTATATAGCTGTTCTGCTGATTTACAGCAAACTGACAATAAGGCTGTCCATCAATAGCATAGAAGTGAAATCCAGTCTCAGAGCACGTTGTGCTAAAGGCGCTAACTGTATTTAAACCTGCAGTCATTGTCATAACACATCATTTCCCACACATAGGCTATACTTGTCTCACCACCAAAGTAAAATGCTGACCACCCATGTATACCTTGAACTATTATATAATCAGAAAAGATTTTTCAGATATTTTAAATTAGAGGTTATTTATTATCTTTTACAGTTTGTTATAATCTATCAGATGGCCATCAATATGCGTTATAAAACAGTTACTGATAAATCAATATATAAATTAATATAAACAGTCTACAGTGGTACCTTGACATATGAGTGCATTAATGT
The DNA here is from genome assembly GCF_014805685.1 of Silurus meridionalis. Taxonomy (NCBI): domain Eukaryota; kingdom Metazoa; phylum Chordata; class Actinopteri; order Siluriformes; family Siluridae; genus Silurus; species Silurus meridionalis. The sequence goes on from NC_060894.1 coordinate 21,013,982, forward strand.
ACAAGTTTATCGAGGTACGAGCGGTCACTCGGTCGATTTTTTGCTTTGTTACGTGAACAAAAAATTGAGATCTGCTTATCTCCTCATTTGGTGAGGATGAGTTCCCTGAGACTGGTTTCTGTGTTATGGCTGACCCAGTGCTCTGACCCTAGCTTCATAAATTGCTGGGATATGTAAAAAAAAATCCCAATTTCTCTGTAGGATCAATAAAGGAAAAAAAAAGAGTGGTGAGCATCCCAGAAAACATTCTTTAAAATATAAAAAATGCTTGGTCAAAATGCTAGATTGAAAAACCTCCACGAAGCATCAGGTAGCTTTGCGTTCATATGGTTTATTACTGACAAAAAAACAACTTGTCATAAATGTGATATAGTCCATGAAAATGCAAAAATGGAGAAATTTGGAGAAAAAAACTAAACAAATCTAAAAACAGCCCTGTGCTTTTAAATGGGTTACAAGGTAAAATTACCTTTTACAACTTTCCAGTGGGAACTTGGTTTAGACTCTGTAAACACCCACGACTAAAAAAAAAATTCCACTTCCTCAATCTGTCGTCCGTATGCAGAACAAACTAATCCCTCGTTTGTGCATTACTCAGCCTTCACACACCAGCTGAACATCTCTGTATAAATACCCAAATACTCGTACATGTTGTATGAAGTTTTTATAATGTGGTGTGGATCAGGCTAGTTGTCAAAAGCTGCTAGCAATTGCATATCCTTTGATTTTCTTTTAGCTATGGTACATTGCAACATTGAAATATTGGCGACTCAACAATTTCACAATGTTGATCTTTGTGTTCTGGATCAAACGTTAGACAAATCTTCTAACAAACACTTTGTCCTGAAGTACCGAAACTTTTTTAACTCTGAAATCTTCTGCCACTGATTTTCAAACAAAGGCTGCACTCCCTTTTTCATGTTCAATGACATGCTAAACATTTACTGGAGGACAAAAAAAATACATATAATGCGAAAGAAAACTTGAACTGTTTATTCTCTGTCTTTGCTCTGTCACAGTCTGTTGCACATACATGCTGCGAAATGTCCTCCAGCCATAATTTCTTTTGGTTATCAGATGTTTCCCAGCCTCTCAAAACAAGTGGCTCAATGCCTTTAAGTTGTCTTTCCTCAAGAGAGCTCTAGAACAAAAACTTGTCAGAAAGTCAAACTAAACTTGGCCCGTTTTCATCTTTGCGAAATCAAACTAGCAGAAAATACAAGCAATTACACCACAGAGCTATTCGGCATAATGGAGGCAAACCGCTGTTCATCTGATAATATGTTAAGCGTTCCTAAAGGAGGGGCTGCAGACTATAGTTAGCTTTGCACTCGTTATTTAAAAAAAAAATTCTAGGAAAGAAAAAAGTAATCTCATTGATCTAAAGTAATCTCCCAAGGATCAGAATGTTAACCCTGTGACAGGTAAATGAAAATTAAACTTTTTTTTTAAAGAAACTTTAACAATCATATTTTTGGAGAATTCTGTGCTTGTCAGTTTATTTCTTAGCCCAGTCTGTTTGAATGCTCGTAAAGCTCAAATAGAATTGATTTGGAGACATTTCTTACCCTAAGATGTTGAAATTGCAGAACAAGATCATCCAACTGTCTTCTTTTATCCTCGATCTCGGTTTGTCTTTTTCGTTTTTCCTACAGAAAAGAAGAAAGATGATGTTACATTCGATGATCCCAAGCAGATATTTAGGCAATATTTATCTAATTTCACATGACGTGAGGTGGGTTTGCTTGTGTTGTGTAATAAGAGCGAACTTGAAAAACGTACACAACAATGCCAGGGATATAAACACTAAAAACTAGAGTTAGCGCAGTGCACTGTGGCTACTCGCGCCGTACCGGAAAAAAGATTTGTTTTGCACATGCAGGAAAACGCACAAGAATACACTGTGCTAGCGTTAGCCATTAACCAGGAAGTGCACTCTTTAGTGTTTTATGTCCAGCTTCCAGAATTTTTTATCACAAATGTTAATAATGATAAGAAAACCCTAACAAATTCCACATATCCAGGAGTGAATAAATGAATGAAGGATGGAAGGAATGAAGACATTTGTTAAATTTGCTGAAATAATTACATTTACATAATTAACAGTTAAGTAGATCATATCTACTAAATTAAATATTAAATAAAAACACAAACACACACCCTAATATACTGAATATACAGGGAAATTCGATTCTATTTATATCGTGGAATTATTTTTGCCGCATACCTCAGCGATGTTAGGAATCTGGGGTCGGAGCGCAGGGTTCAGAGCACGTATTTAATTATTTAAAATAATTCTTTATTTAATCATTTTAATAAATGCATGCATTAATTTATATTTAAATAAATGTGAACCCTAAAAAAGAAGTCATTTTTCATTTACAAAATCTTACAACAAATAGCAGAACCATCAACTCATTCCTTTTTTTCTCAACTGTTCCTAAACAGATGAAACTAATCTTTTAAAACAACGTCTTTCCCTCCAAAAAAAGATGAGTATTTATTATAGTTGACAAGAATTTCCACCTAATAACATCTTATCTGATCTACTTTATTTTTTATGGAATTGGTGTGTTACAGAAAAATGTAAAACGTTTGCACTTTAGTTTTTAATTATTTTTTTATAAGCTGACGTTTCATTTAACACGTCCATAAAAGGCAACATTCTATTATTTTGATTCTTGAAGTACAGTATGAAACAGTATGAAAAACGGAAATTGCTGTATTTCCCTGTAAAATGTAATATATTGTTGTACACAACACAGTTTAACGCTGTAAAACTACAGGATATTATGGTCTGGTACTATTTGGTAAATACGGCACTATACTGTACAACGCAAATGTTGATTATGGCAATATACTTGTACAAATACAGTACATGTCTGGCGACCCGACTGCCAGTGTTTCCCACTACATGTGTGGAGTTTTGACATTGGACCTCCTGGAGTGTTTAAAGGCTCTGGCATGGAGAAGCTGTTGTTGGATCTGTGATGATCACAAATGTTGAGCTATTTTATGAGATGCTCAGTAGCTCCTAGTTTTATAACCATAAAGACTGTAGAAGACTGTAGAAAGAACATTTACTTATAATCTTATACTCCAGTACTCATGTTAGTTCTCACTCTCCAGTGTTCTGTATTGTTGAAAGATTTATGATCAAACTCTTGATGTCACACAAATGAGGATGATGTTCCCCTTTTGAGTCTGGTTCCTCTCAAGGTTTCTTCCTCATAACAGAGTTTTTTCTTGCCACAGTCACCACGGCTGCTCATCAGGGATAAATGCACACCATTCACCTTCACTGTAAAGCTGCTTTGAGACAATGTCTGTTGTGAAATGCGCTATAAAAATAAACTTGACTTGACTTGACTTGACTCCTATAAATTTACACCAAAAACTTTTTAAGTGTATATATTGTCATTCGATATTAAAAAAACTGTAATGTAGACGAATGTTGACGTGCACAGTGTGCAGTAACAGACCTTTTACTGTTGCCTGTTCATTTTAAATATCTTCTTTACTGTATAATATCTAAAAATACATAATAACAATATAAATTTACCGAAATCTAACAAACAGCTCATCCGTTATACATGCAGGCTTTACAGAATGAGGATCTCAAAGATCCTCAAGGGTCTAAACCCTTGGAGTGACTCCATACACTCACCGTTTCCTGCCTTTTCAGACTCATGTGTTTTCTATATGAGCAGTTTTTCCCACAGTTCCTTTTGACCCTCCGCTGAGCAAAAAGGGGGCAGATTTAGATGGGAACCTTTGGGTTCAAAAACCAAATATTTCCCTTTTCAACTAATATTTTTTGAAAGGCTAAGATGCGAAATGTTAATGTCCCTGCGGGAATGTGACTGAAGTCATGAAGTCGAGTAACAAACATAAGCAGGAAGTCAGTGATGGGTCACAGCACTAGGAGGACTGATTCATTAATCACTTTTGGAATGACCATTCAGAATTATAATTCATAGCAAACGTTGGGGAAGTTTGACAATATTGGGGTTTTAAACCTTGAACCAAGTTCATGTGCTGACCAGTGTACACAAAACTAGCAGAACTCACAGTGGCCAGAGATCATTTAGAGTCAGCATTTAGAAACAGTCGTGACCCGTGGAGCATTAACAGCATTAATGTCTTCAGCAGTTTGAGCTACAGGAGCTCGTCTGTTAGATCGGGACCATCCTTCGCTCCCCATGTGCATCAATGAACCTCGGCCAACCACGACCCTGTCACTGGTTCACCACTGTTCCTTCCTTGGAGCACTTTTGATAGATACTGACCACTGCAGACCAGAAACATCCCACAAGAGCTGCAGTTTTGGAGACGCTCTGACTCAGTCGTCTAGACGTCACAATTTGTCAAACTCGCTCAAATCCTTACGCTTGCCCATTTTTCCTGCGTCTAACATCAACTTTGAGGACAAAATGTTCACTTGCTGCCTAATAAATAAATCCACGCACTAACAGGTGCCATGATGAAGAGATCATCAGCGTTATTCAGTGTTGCAATGCCATAATGTTATACCTGATATATATGAAGGCCACTTAGATAAGGATGATAAAAGTATTTAATGTACCACACTACAGAAGATAGCACTATGTTCATCTTATACATTTGTCACTCTTGGATAAAAACGGCACATAATTTTAACGCTTTCCTTCTTTTCTTGTTGCATTTCTTGAAAGAACAGCATCAATTTTTGCTCACGTTCACACACACACTTATTGGACAGTAAAAAATTACTGCTGAAATCCCTAAAAGTCCCCACCCCACAACACAATATAGTGCTTTGTGTAAAACCAATTGAACAACACTAATAATCCTTTATAAACACAAGATGTATGGCGTGTACAGAGGAAGTTGTGGGGGCAGTGATGTTGACTGGTTCCAATGTTCAACAGATGTAAGCTTTTTTCTACAGTAAACACCACAAATGATTCACTTCCTGTCCTCAAATTCCAAAAAAAAGGGTCCAGCAAAGCAGCATGTTGCCTCATATGAAGGCTATTCTTCTTTCCTACCTACCATCTGAACAAATGGCTACGTCTGTGCTGACACCGATTCACGGCTGCATTCCAGACCTGAGCTACAGAGCAGTTTGTTCTCCCTTGGGCATTCTCATGAATGTGAACTAATATGGAATCCAGATGTGACTGAAAAAGCACATCTAGCTTTTCTTATGGGAGCCCCTTGTTCAGTGAATGATGTCACATGAGAAAGAAGGACCTTTATTACTACTCTTGGTAATTATTTACCCCTGCACAAGCTTCATGGACTGGTCACATCCACACACTGATCTGCAAACATGCACTGTTGATTTTACAGAGTAGATCTGGTCGTCTTTATGCAGTACAAGTCTGTCCTTGTCCTAGCAGACACATCTGAGGTCTGTTTAATCCTCAGGTTATATACACTCCATCAGATGTTTACCAGTTTGGCAGCAAGAGTAAAAACTCTGACTCCTTGATGTTCAACCTTTTTAGAGTTTACGCATGGAAGTGTTTCAGTGTTTCCGCCAAAATAGTCAGGAGTGCAGATGTTGAATATACACAGATGCAGGTAAAATTTTGAACTTGTTACATTATCAAGAGTTTCTGAACCTCATTCATTTCTAGAATAAAATCTGATGGTTCTTATCTTGCTCATTTAAATTTACCTTTATTACATTTGGCAGACATCTTTATCCAGAGCGACTTATGTTTATCTTATTTGTACAACGGAGCAACCATAGGGTTAAGGGTCTTGCTCAGGGGCCCAGAAATGTCAGCAGCTTGGTGTGGGTGGGATTTAAACTCATGACCTTCAGATCCAACGTCCAAAGACGTATACACTTAGCTAAAAACCTCCCCCTGGTCATGGTGGATCGAGAGCATAGCCTCCTATACTGAATACTGTGTAATCAGATGCCAGTTAATTTCACAAAACCTAAATAACATATATTAAGTTAATATCCAGCATAATGGATCACATACCCTGCATGTCTTCCCTCACCACATCCATAAACGTCCTCCTTGGCCTTCTTCTTTTCCTCCTTTCTGGTGGCTCCATCCTCAGCATTCTTCTACCGATATACCCCATGTCCCTCCTCTACACATGTCCAAACCATCTCAATCGGGCATCTCTCACTTTGTCCCCAAAATGTCCTACATGCACTGTCCCTCTAATAAACTCGTTTCTAATCCTGTCCATCGTCGTCACTTCCAACAAATACCTCAGCATCTTCAGCTCTGCTACCTCCAGCTCCACCTCCTGTCTTTTACTCAATGCCACTGTCTCTAAACCATACAACATCTCAGGTCTCACCACAGTCCTATAAACTTTCACTCTCACAGATACTCTTCTATCACAAATCACTCCTGCTATCACTCTTCTCCACCCACTCCACCCTGCCTGCACACTTTTCTTCACTTCTCTAACATAGAGCACAACAACAAACACCTATTAGTATTCAGAACCTGCCTCTCATGGTTTTCCTGTGACCACAAGGCTATAATTAGCTAAACAGTTTCATCTTGACCACGTGACCAGTGAAATTTCACTGTGGAATGGCAGTGGCCTCCACACCCAACCTAACACTGCTGAAGGATCTACTTCTTGCCAAGCACGCTGACACATACTGAAGATCGGCTTAAAATACAGACCGAGCCTGGAGCAACACTGTATACCAGCACACAAGATACATTCTTCATTCTGGACTTTGGTGGTATGACCACCATGTCATGTAATACAGTCCTAGCGAATATGAGATCATTGGAGATGTAACCATGCCTAATTTCCAGACTGCATCTGCAATGAATTAGGTAAAAAAGGCTGTGCAAGACAGAAGGTAATATTCACAGTAAAGATATATTAACAAGGCACGGTAAGTGGGTAATAAGCAAACAAAGAGCATTTGTGGAACCGGATTGAAAACATCTGCTTTGCAGTAATGCAGCAACACTTCTTTGCACTGGCAACACTTCTTCTCTTTTTTAAAAATAGAAATCTAAGTATGTCTAAGGATGGTTGAATAAGATCTGTGGTCTAAAAATCCTGACCAGACAAACCCAAGAAGTACAATAACCTCCTGAACCTTCTTTATAAACCTTTTTGTAGCACCTAGGCCTGTTCTTGGCAGCCTTCCCTGTAAGTGATGCACCCCTTAAGGACTAAATTGTAAGCTTCCACACTGTCATTTTAAAGGTATAATTTGTATTGAAGGTTCATTAGTCTAATCTGTCGATTAGCACACCAACAAATTTGTCCAGATTTACAACAGCTCCGATCAGGGCTAGCCACAATGTTCCAAAAACGCTACAAATATGTTCTAAATAGTTTTATTGCGTATCCATGCTAGGAAACTCACCATTTAGCCAGTAATCACACTACAGTTGACACATTCTGTAGTGACATTCTGTTAAGTAGGAGTTGAGATTTGTGACGAGTCATTGTTAACGTCGATGCCTCCACAGGCAACTATGCTGACCTTTGTAATGACTGTCCCTCCCTCATTTACTGAAAAAAGCAAACAATACCATAAGTAGCCTGAATGATTTTGTAATTAGAATAAATACATACAAATATTAAAAAATCTGAAACAAACTTTGGTGTCCATGTTGTAGGATTCGCTGTTATAAACTGCTGAGAAAGCTGCATTACTAATACAGGAAGTCCCTCACTTATTCCGTTCCAGGAGCACTGTTCGTTTTGTTCATGAATCCCAAAAGCGAGGTTTATGCATAATGCACGCCCCATGATCTTGTTCCATGATCTTGTCTTTGTTCTATAGAATTATGCTGATGGTTGACAGTTCATGTTATAACAACGAGCGATGTCCACCATCTTTTCCAGTCCAATCTCTCATTTCTTTTAGCTAACTTTTGTTTCATGGTTATTACTTTGCATTTCTTGGCAGTCCCCTCCACTGCTTTTCCACCTGTTTCCGTGACAATTACTTTGATTGAGCATGGTACTACAGTACAAACTCTGGCAGAAGAGGGCCCACGCATGTGACAACGTCTGGCAGACACGTGAGCTACTTCCATGATTTGTTCGCATCTGTGAAAGTTTGCAACTTAATTGTTCATAAGTCGCGGTAATGCTGTAGTCATAAGTAAACATGCACAGACTGGCATGATGTAAAGGCTGGGGCTGATTCCTTTCTAGCCCAGACTGTAGATTCAGCTTTGAACATGTTTTTTTTTTTTACAATTATTGCATTTGGTTGATTATCATTGGGGATTATCTTAATATATTTTATATTGTATTATAACTTTGCTGCAACATACCTAACAAATCATGACATAAATGACTTTAATGACAGCTGTTTTCTTCAAAGCTGCTTTAGAAGACAATTTTAATAGTAAATAAAGTAGACAATTATAGTCCATTTATGCTACATAGGCAAAAATGGCAAAAGTACACACATCCTTCACTCTAAGTGCAGACACTCATGTTTTAAAAGACTCTGGTAAAAGTTGAAGTTCTGCCTGCACTTTTTCACTCTAGTTAAAGTAAAGAAGTTTGGACTCTGACACGTACTTCAGTAAAAAGTAGTGATTACTACTACCCATTTTAGTGTCACGCTGGTAAATAGATTCCACGTCATATTGATATAAAATTAATTTAAAATAATGTTACCTAATGAATGTATCCAGGCTGAACATCCACCATATAAAACACAAGCAGAGAAAAGATGATGATGTGATCAGGAATGTCTCTGTGCTCAGTCATGTTTACATCACTGACTCCCTCTGTCTCATCCACGTTAGCTAGCACGTGCTTCTGTCTTTGCTCATTGTTAACTTCATAGTCTAGTCTACATCTGTGGTGTGTGAGAGCCAGGAAATGATACACCAGTGGTAGATTAAAAAAGCTGCACAGTGACAAGGAACAGGTTGATGGGCTGAAAACGTATATTAAATATTGAACATGTCATCAAATAGAGTGAAGTAACGAGCCTTTTTTTTTTAAATGTAAGAAGTAGAAAGTACAGATATTTGTGTAAAAATATTTATTGAGTGAAAGTTAAAAGTATTTGTATTTCATTACTTCCCATCTCTGTGCATAAGTGACACATTGGGATAAACCAAAGTTTTGTGTGATTTGATTAGATGACTAGCAAAAATTAGCTGATGAAAAAAAAAACTGCATATCTGTCTTGCACTAAATCTTTCCCAAATAGTTTTACGCCTATATTAAGACCCTGTGCCATGTTAAAATACAGAAGTTTATCTGGATAAGCAGCAGTTTTTTGGGTCCTAAATTCAATAATGTGACCATTAGTGCTTTAGTGATTGATTAATTTGCTGTTCTGAGGTTACACTTTATCTACATACAGTAGCTATTTCAAGCACCATGCTTGTAACAGGTTTGTAAATTGAACCAGGGAGTTAGTAGCACTTCTACACGTCCACAGACTTATCAGTGTAGAAGAAAACAACCGGCAGGGTGAAGGTGTCTGGTGATCGAAACAGACACAGGCACTCATCTTTGTGGACGAAAATAGAGCAGACTAACATTTTCCTCTAGAAGCAGTTTGAGAACGGAAACCACAAATATGCCGTTTTCTTTAGTCCGTGTTTTTTTTGTCCTTACTCAAATAAAGACATGCTGCTGACTAAATATTGACTGTATTTAAAATCTCAATAGGGTTCTGACCAAATACGATTTCAGTATCAGGCGACATTAGAAAGCTACAATATTCATAATCAGAGCTCACAGTAAGAACTGCAGGAGGTCGTGTTGTGGATGTGTGATTCATTCATTCGGGTGTTTCCTCCAAGCAAAAAATAGAACTATAAAAATATAAAGAGGATATTACATATATTCACAAGTACTTTAGATATTTGCTTAAGCTATGTTAGATGCCTGTAGTGACTACCCACACAAACAAACCTCTTTATTGTGTTTACTATATTCTCAGGAAAGATACAGCTTAAAGTGTCACATAAGCTAAAAAAGAACTTTTCAGATTAAATATAAGAACCTCACACATTTTTTCACTACATGAAAATTTTATTCAGAGTAGCACACTAAGTACTGAAGTCGAATCTGATCACTGGGAGTGATTCTGGAAAGAAAAGCAGCTCAGATTGGATTAGAATCGAGTCGAGTGATTCGAGAAAACTTTTCCAACATACAGTAATTCGTAATGATTTATTTTGAGCTAAAAGACCAGATGTGAGTTATGAGTCTTGCTTATTACCATTTATTGGTCAGTAACTTTTTTATGTGGATGTTAACAACATTCCCATGATCCTTAGCAGCAAACTAAATCTAAGCTATACAAACAAAAAAGTCTTACAGTGATTCCAGATTTCAAAACATTTCAGATAGATAGAAAAATTCAGCATGAGTGCTTCATTCTTTAGTGAGTCCATAGATTTATTTGCAAATCAATGTGGCATGTGTTTGTGTAAATCTTGTCTATATGTATTCATGAGTTAATTTAATTTGAACAAACAGCTTTTTACAATAGTAATGAGGAAATGTGTTGCTTGGACAGAGACAATATTTCCAAAAGTATTGGGTCATCTGGTCAAGTACGGTATGTGATTTTTGAGCATCACATTCCACATTTAGTCCCAATTTGCTCCTATAATTCGCTCAACTCTTCTGGGAAGATGTTCTAGATTTTGGAGTGTGCTTATGGATATTTGTGTTCATCAACAACAACAACAACAGTGTTACGAAAGGCAGATACCGAAGCAGGTGAGGAGACCTGGGGTGCTGTCAGCGTTCCAATTCATCCCAAATGTGTTCAGTAGGGATGAGATCAGAGCTCTATAGCAGCAAGATCTAACTCTCCAGAGCATGTAAACCAGATCATCAAGGAGCTCACTTTGTGGTAACAGTTTGGAGAAGAACCACATTTTAGTGTTATAGCGTTGTGTTTTATATTTACGGCATTTGGCAGACACCTTTATCCAGAATGACTTAACCTAAGGGGCCCAGAAGTGGCAGTTTGGTGTGGGTGAGATTTGAACTCTTTACCATTTGATTAAAAATCTAAACCCATAACCACTAAGCTACCACCTCCCCACTTTATGTTTGGCTCACTAATGAAGAATTATGCAACAGTTGCACATTTTTTTATCGTGACCCATATAATACAATTTAAAACACTTTTTGCATGTAATCTTAATACTTTTATCAGTATATTAAACGCTTTTTGCAGCTTTAGATAGCCTTTTTTTCTATCAAAGGTGCTTATGACACACTTTATAGCCATACGTTTGTGAATAGTCTGTTTAGGATTTACTCCTCCTTTGTTGTTATTAAAGCTATTTAGTTGGGTTCAGGTCAGGGCTCTGTGCAGGCCACATGAGATCTTTTACTCCAAACCTGGCAAACCGAACATCTTCATTGGTGTACATTTTTTGCACAGGGGCATAATCTTTTTTTTAAACAGGTTTAGGTTCTTGGATCCAGTGAAGAAAAATCACAATGCTAATACCGAGATATTCTACACATCCTTCCAACCTTTGGGCATATAGTGTATATTATATATCAACCCACTAAACTCTTATATATATATATATATATATATATATATATATATATATATATATATATATATATATATATATATATAGATACTTAGTTCTTGACAATGAAATAATAATGAAATAATAACGAAATGCGGCATCCTTCATTTCTGGTATTGTTACTGCGTGCTTTTATAAATGCCTAATTAGTATTTCAGTTGTATTTGGAAGGCTTTCTAAAGCACCTCACACTTCAGTGCATCAGCTCTGGTATACTAATAGCTATCGACTTAAAAGTATCATATATCAAAATCTAAAGCAATCTTTCTGCTCAAGTGGCAAAAAAACGTTCAGAAGTAGCCTTTGATCCGATTAAAGCTATCCCTTACACGTTCACATTGTCATCTGCAAATCAGATTACTCGAGCCACATTGTAACGCGATTTCCATTAAAATATGTACGCACAGTGAAGCCAGAGCCGAGCACGGACTGCAGCATGTAAAATGTAGTATGCTTATTTTACCGACGCTACACCCTGCACACTGATGTGAAAAATGCATTGTGTTGTGTTTAGTTACAATACAGTGTGAGATTTATTAACTAAATTTCAGCTCAACTTAATGAGGAAGGTGGTAGCTAAATGGTTAAGACATTGGACTCAGTATCTTTAATGTGAGAATACACCATTACAAGATTACTAGGCAAAAATATAGTTATCGATTAAAATAAAATTATAAAATAAATAAAATACTAAACAGTAAATTTACTAGATAATAAAATTCATCCAGGATGGAAATTCACAGAAAACCGCCATATTATTCTGTTAACATATATGAATTAAATTATTTTTCAGAATTCTTCTTAGATATTGACTGGCCAAGATCACACTGAGACCTTCAAGAACCATAAAATGTCTATGATGTAACTGCTTTTTGCAAAACATTTGATGCTTCCTGGTGCACAAGGAATGATGACATTACTGTACTGGCTTCCTAGTTGCTCTACATAGTAGTTTCTTGGAGGAGTGTAAAGTTGCAACGACAATACACCCTGTCACCGAGCTCTTCTCATACGTGGTCTCATTTCCACACCCACCCTACTCGCCAGATTTGGCTCCTAAAGACTTCACCCTTCGATGAAGATCCAGCTCAAAAGTCCTTGTTTTGACACCATTGCAAATATCTGGCGCAAATCGGGTAAGTGTAGATTAATAAAGTGCGTATCTGAGCTCAAAAACACCTACAATTATGGAATTCGAATTTGAACTTTCAATCTCAAAATAATTAGAATGAAATCTGCACATTCATATTGAATGCAAAACCAAAATAATGAAGTGTTTTGTAATAAATGAGAACCAGCACAAATGTATCAAGATGCACCATCCTTTCCTTTGTAGCCTGTCCTTCCTCTGTGTGGACGTTTGATCTCTGACTCCCACAGAATGTTCTAATGGAAGACAGGCAGCTGGACCTCAAACCCCAACATCTACAGAAAGCTGAGCGCACCTGAATGGAGCTCACATGCCTCCACCCTTCTCAAATATGCTGAAGCCTAGTCAAGCTGGCCAGCACAGCTGCTGCTAAATTTAGCTTGTTCATGATAGTGGCCCTGCCCTTTCTAGCAAAACCTCTATGCAGTATACTTCGGTTTGCTCGTATCTATTAGCTATATAAAGTAAGTTCATCTAGACTGCTTGCTGCAGGTGTGTAGACTAGACCAGGGTTAACTTTCCAGTCATTATTTTCCACCCTGTGCTTTGCAACCAGCGAGACACTAGATTGCTAGTTACGCTACTGAGATCATCTCAGTCTGTGGACAAACCGTGCTAAAGGTTTTGGCTGTGGCTTGCCTGAATTGTGACAGATCTCAGGCTAAGGTTTAAAGCTAAAGGTTGAAGAAATGGGAATGTTGAGGAATGTTCACTACAGTTTAATAAAGCACAATGGCTGAAGACACATGAAATGTGAGGTTGAAAAGTGCACAACATTCAGTTAGCTGTCTATACTTGGCTGTGCTAAGGATTGCAGTGATGTAATGCTCACTTTTATTCCCTAGCATGCCCTAAACATCCTGCAAATTATAATCGTTGGCAAATCGGATCCCACTAAAATATAGCTTCGGAGCTGGTTGGCTTCAGAAGCACAGCTGCTTTTGGACCGCTTGCTAAACTTCAAGCAGCCCACAGCCTTTGGTACTCTTGAGAGCATGGGAAGACGTAGAAGGCTCCGATTAACTATACGGTCGGGATAAAATACGCTCTGAATGGAGAAAGTAAGAGAAACTTGAGAGTAACTGTAATCCTTTACCTTCTTCATGAAAAAGTCAAATCAAAGTAAAGCCAGACACAACAAATATTGCTTTTCTTTTTTTTTTTTTATGTGTAAACATACCACTGTAGTAAGGTTTAAATATGTTTTCAGCCTCAAGTTCCCCTCTATAGTGAGTAATAAAACTGTCTTGGCTATGCAGACATGCTAACCCTCTTGGCTGTTGTTGAGAAACATAATATCAGCCCCTCACTCGTTCTACAGGCACATGGAAAGTTTTTAAATATTTATCGCCGTACAACACAGCAGTATATATTTATATATAAAACACAGCATATGTGGCCTGCTTTAAATGCCTGTAATTTCATAGTTGCATACCACTTTCACTAAATAAGCAGAAAGATTAGCTCGCAAAATGCAGGATAATTGGAATTCATTGGCTTGCTATTATACACTTTAGCTTGATATTAGTATGACTTAACATAACTCAGCCTTGGTGCCATGCATCATTAAAAAACGTGTGTTGGTCTTTTTTTTCCACCAAGTTGCCATCTAAACAGGCAATGCAAAAAACTTCGGCAACTTCAGTTCCATGCTGAACTTCTTACAGCAAAAAATCTAAAGAATTTCAGTGTGTAATTGCGTTCGGTTGAGTGTGTTAGAACGGATGACCTAAAATGTTCTTTAGACGTGAGGCGCAATGGATGAACCGCAATCAATGACGTGATTTCCAGTCTTTTTTTCGTTTCTACAAAATGAGCACGTAGTACTTGGTATTGCATGTGGTAATTCCTTCCATCTGTACACATTCTTGTTTCGGGTACTGTCAAGCATACCATTGTAATGATCTGAATCGTTTGAATTGAATCTATGTCTTTTTTCTAGAGTGTTGAGAGATGGCTGTTTTTTTTTGCAGTGACTTAAGTGAAAAAAAAAAAACAACAATTTTGAAACCCTTTGTGGAAAAGAGCTTCCTCTCGTCTCTTGGCTATTGAGTTTCTTGGCAGCCCCTCTTCAACTTCAATTATCCACACTTCCTCTGTCTCACCATCCTTAACCTTAGCAGTCAACATCCTGAACTCATTAGTCTGTTTGCAATCTAATCATCAACTTCAACCAAAGAATTCTTATTTTTATCCCCATAAATATGTTTATATTATTTGTTTTTCCATACAATCCTTCCTTCCCATGTCTACATTAGTAGCAGCTTCTCTTGCAGACATGTTCACCTCGGAATCGTAAAGATGCTAGCGACGCAGCCAAAATAGTTCTCCATCTGTTGCTCGCCACTCCAGCGTGCACCGGAGTCCTGCGGCTGCCACCAAAATTAGCCCCCTCATGACCATACTAAGCTCCAACCCCAGTTCTATGTGCATGTTCAGAACTCTGGGATCAATTCGCACAGGTATCTAGGTGAAGTCTACCAGAAGCCTAACATTTCTAATGGAACTGAGGAACTCCAGAGCAAAACCCCAACCAGTGGTAATTCCAAGTGTTGTTCAGCAAAACAAGGAAACAAAAACAAGTTACAGTAGATACAGAGTTACTGAACTTACCGCCAGGGCCTGGAGCCTCTCTTTATGAAGTTCAGCCTCAGCCATCCTGGAAAGACAAGGGGACAGGTCTCAGTAACCGCAAGATACACTGTTCCAGTGTGTTTGTGTGTGTGTGTGTTTGGTCGTTCACTGAAATCCAATGAGACTCTGTGCTGCAAGCAAGTTCTTCTCATTTACTGGCCATGTGCCTGCCAGATTGCTTCTCTTTTCCTCCCTCTCTCTCTCTCTCTCTTTCTTTCTCTCTCTCTCTCTCTCTCTCTCTCACACACATTCTCTCCTCCCACCTCCCTTGCCGTCATTGGCCATGTATGTGCAGGGCAGTTGGGTTTAGGGAGGGAGAGGTGAAGGAGAGAGGAAGTGAAGAAGGGAGGGAGAGATGGATAGTCAGTTTTCCCTCCTCCTGACGTTTCAGACAGAGCTGCTAGGCGACACGCAGGGCTGCCACTGAGGAGGAGCGAAAGGACAACAGCACATCACACCTCGTCTAACTGCTACCACAGCTGAGGATGTGTTTATGTGTGAAGGAGAGAGAGAGAGAGAGAGAGAGAGAGAAAGAGAGAGACTGCTGGAAAGCAGAAGGGAAAGGAATAGTGTGCCTTACACTAGGGATAAAAATGGAGAGAACTACTATCCATCCATCCATCCATCCATCCATCCATCCATCCATTAGGGGTTGCCACAGCGGATCATCCGTTTCCATACTTCCTGTCCAATACATCTTCCTCTTTCAAACTGCATGTCTTCCTTCACCACATCCATAAACCTCCTCCTTGGCCTTCCTCTTTTCCTCCTGCCTGGCAACACCTCCCCCTTAGCCTTCTTCTACTGATACACGCCATGTCCCTCCTTTTGGTCAATGAAAATCGCAGAATATGAATCTGGACAGTGTGGACAAAATAAAGTGTAAATGGAATTGAAGTAATGATGAGATGTGATGGTAAAGTACCAATAAAAGGCTCTTCCTTATTAGTCAGGTATAACAACTGACAGACACAAACACAAACAAAAAGCACCCATGGGAATGATTTTTTCGATTTCCCTCTGCGATGAATAAAGTGATTTATCTGTAATTCAAAGGATGTGGGATGAGAAATGTTCCTGGTTGTATGTTTCTGCTTTACTCTGACTTTACAGGAAATCTGTGCTCTTGCTCAGTGGAAAAAAAGATGGTAGGGTTGATGTCTTCTTCTTTTAAAAGCACAGGTTAGAAGGTTTCCGTTATCAATTATGCTGTTCGCATTAAACATCCACAAAACATATGCTGCTGTTTTTATGGTCATTATATTTTTCTTGCCTCATTGTTGGGTTTAATAATAATAGTGAACATTGCCATATGTAAGTGTGGCATTCGAAATCACTGCTTATTGAAATCACTGCTTCTTTTAACTAATTAGCATTGTTCTTTTTAATGAAAATAAACACCTATTTATCTCATCAGAGATTCTTTGCCATGAGGTGCCATGTTGAAAATCCAGTGGTCAGTATGAGAGATTTGTACTCAAAGCACCAGAGTTTAACTGCTCTAATACAAGATACACAAATTTATATGGTTCTGTCAAACAGACAAAAACATGAACATAGTGTGGCTTTGCACGGTTACACCACATACTGTGATCAATTAGGGTGTACTCACTTTTGTTGCCAGTTATTTACACAATAATGGCTGTATGTTGGGTTATTTTTAGAGGACAGTAAATATTTACATATGCCAGCGATGTTAGGAAGCTTGGGTCAGCCATGATAAAGCACCCCTGGAGCACAAAGGGTTAAGAGCCTTGCTCAAGGGCCCAAAAATGGCATGTTGGTGATACTAAGACTTGAACACCTGACCTTCCGATCAGTAGCTCAGACCTTCTGATCTTAACCACTGACTTCCTACTTCTTAAATACGTAGAACCAAATCAACCTGGAAATCATGTGATACTTTATTATCTTTACCGGCATGAATCTTTACAGTCATCAGTTTGGGGGGAAAAAAACAGCAAGAATGTGGCCAACAGCTCTGTTCGGTTACAACCACAGGTATCTAACAGCATTTCAGTGATCACCGAATTACATTTTTACTACTGTCACGGTAAAGCCGAGGGGGCGGCAGGACAGGCTTTTTTTCCCCCACCGTTTTTTTTCCTCCGTCCATGCTCTCAGCTGTAGAAATATGAAAAGTCCTTATATGGAAAAGGCTGAGCTACGCGGCCCTCTCTGTGTGTGTGTGTGTGTGTGTGTGTGTGTGTGTGTGTGTGTGGGAAAAGTTAGAAATGCAATGGATGTGATTCCAAAATAAATGTTCTGCACTACTACAGATTTTTTTGTACTGTAGCAAAGAATACAGAGGGGCTTACTATTTTCCTCATGCATTATTCACATTTTGGTCCTGAATGTCCTGAACATATTTTAAAAGAACAGAGAAGTGGCCTCTGTAGCATCCTCCAGCCACCAATATAACCGTGCTAATGGCTCTTGGCGCATTTTAACAACATAGCACTTAGACGAACTTTAAAAAAACAGAGGTAGTAGTTTATTAATTAAAAGCTTCACTCTGCAGAATGAAAATGAATATTTAATCTTTCACCTGTCATGATGTAACCAATGGAATCAAACACTTAAGCATGCTACCTGTTTGCAATTATTTTGTATCCACAACTAAACATTTAGCATTCGTACCACTTCTGTATGAGTAGATATTTCTATACACATTTATAACTTATTATTAATTGCACTTGTATCTACTGTTCTTCATTATTTACATTTATATTATGCCATTCTGGCGGAAGCCCTTATCCATTTACAGTTATTCCAAATATACAACTGAGCAGATGAGGCCTTGCTCAAGGGCCCAGCAGTGGCAACTTGGTGGTGCTGGGATTTAAACCCAGGACCTTCTAATAAGAGGTCAAAAACACCAGACTGTAAGTGACCGTTTCCCTGTTACTTTATTTTATAGCACACCACTTTACTCTCAGTGATAATGTCCTCCAGTGTTTGCATCTACCTTATCACATTACATCATGGTAGCTTAGTACCAAGCTGCCAGGTCTTGGACCCCTGAGCAAGGCCCTCAAACCCATAGCTGCGTAGTTAGCTAGACTCTGGATCAGAAGGGCACAAGTTCAAATCCCAGCACCACCAAGCTGCCACTGCTGAGCCTTTAAGCAAAGCCCTTAACCCTCAACAGTTCAGTTGTAAGTTGCTCTGGATAAGGGCTGAGCTGACGAATACAAGCTGCATGTACCCAGTGTAATAACAAATTAATGACTCTTGATATGTTGTTACCCAGGATATGGGAACAGATGAAAGACCAGTTTGGGCCAAGAATACATTTTTATACCTTTTTGCAAACATGTCAGAGTTACATCTCTCATCAGCCACTGCTTGACTCATGCCACATGTCTGATTTCAGCTGTTTCACATTCAAGAATTATTAGCATTATAATTGTGCTAATTATAATTGGATAAAGTCTGGAATCTGGGATCTTAAATTCTGAAAGCTGAGTGTGATTTCTTTCCACTGTGAATGACAGGCTTTGATCAGGTTGCTGGATAGTTATTTACGGTAGTGAAAGTTTAACAAATCAAATTCATGCCGTCAAAATGTCTGTGAATCTGCTGCACATGAACGAATTTACATTTTTTGGCATTAAAGAATTTACTTTGATTTACTTTTTTTTTGGTTAAATGCTGTAAATTAGTTTAAATGCTAGAACACATACTTTTTTGTTTAGGAAAGCCTGCAATTTTCAGACTTTTCACTATTTGAAGGCTAAACTACCACACTTTATTACACTTAATGCATACCAATCAAGCATACACCTAAATAGCATTTAATTTCCGACAATGATTTGTGCACTGTAAGGAAATTTTTGTAAAAATCAGAAAGTATCACAGAACCTTAATGCGAGCTGATGGACTGAAATACATAGCATGTCGTGATCAACCAAAAGCTCACAGAGGTAATATCTAATGTAGCATTAATAATTGAGTGGTAGAAGCCATTTGGGTTAATGCTTGTAAGGGAAAAGGGGGCACTAATAATAATAACACTGGCTAATTATTATCCTGGGATATCTCTGCTAGCCAATATTTAGCACCCGTCAGCTAGCATTATATTTGGGAGATTGCCAAAGAGTACTCTGTTGGATGACAAGGAGATGGATTTTTTTTTCCTTCTTAGCAGGCTCTGCTATAATAGAAATACTTAAATTCCATAATAGATGTAATAGAATTCCCTGGCTTGCTCACAGAGTTGAAGAAAAAAAATCAGGTCTGTCTGGATGGAGGATCATAAATCGCACTGGTGAGTGCAGGAAATTCCTGGTCATTCACGTAACAACTGGAAAAAACAGGCTAAAAGCCACAAAACATGCAGCTCCCGCACACTCTGGTTGCACACTTGAGAGGCTTTTTTGAGTCTGCAGAACAGCGAGTTAAATCATTTGGCAGGCCCATGTGTAACATATTTCGCTGGCTTGTTTGGCCAGGTCTGTGCTGAAACTCCCAGTACAGTAGGCTGACTTGTCGGCGCTACATCCTTACACACCATTTGCTAGAAGCTCAAAAGCATTAGCAGGAAAAAAAAGCACAATCTGACATATATCTATTTTCCTGATGGAACTATAATGTTTGTCTGTTTGATGGAAAACACCATTTCAGGTACTGTATCTCTTATTTGTGGCACACATATTTGCAAGTGAGGTCATGTGCCAAGAAAAGCCCTTCATTCTCACTTAGTGTTCTGATTGGCTGCATTATCTTCCTGCTCACAGTTCCCCCTGACCACACCGTCATCAAGATACAAAAGCAACTTTGTTCCTCTGGCACAGTGACTTCATCCCACGAGCCAGCGAGGCAGACTAATGCCTTCCAGATGTGCAAAAGCTGGGAATCAGAGACCAAATAAACACACACTGAATGGCCCTTACACTCATCTGAATCAAAACACACTACTAGTGAGCCCCTGCCAATGTTTTCAAGCTCTGTTTCAAACAGTGGCGACTTCACGGCCTCTCTGTCAACGTGTCATTTTTAATGCCTGATGTGGTTTCATTTAATGTGCACCGAGATACACCATGTTTAGGTGGCTGCGCTGAATTGGGAATGTACTAACTTTGTAATTAGTATTTCATACAGTTGCTCGAATGTGCACTCGTTTTGTTGTCTTTGGCTGTTTGACAGATTGACAGTCAGACGTTTAGTTCGCTGTGGAAAATTAATCACAAACTGGATAAAAAAAATTTCAATTTAAGTGATATGAAGTAATGTATCCCATATCCCATGTATTTCACTGTATCCCATATCTAGCTCAATGCTCAGGGGTTCAAGACCCAGTATTGCCAACCTGCCACTCTTGGGGCCCCTAAACAAGTCCCTTAAACCTCTTCAGGAGCACTGTATCATGTCTGTCCCTGCACTCCGACCCCAGATTCCTCACATCGCTGGGATATGCGAAAGAAAGAATTTCACTGTGTTGTAAAGTACATATAACAAGTATAATGCACCTTTTTTTTCTTCTTAATGAAATTAATTTTATTGTTATTTCGATTTTTTTTATTTACATAAATTTGCGCAAACCATACTTGCTTCCATCCCTCGTTTTCTTTATAATAAATTTTTAAATGCACATTCTTTCCTTCCTTCTTTCCCTTTTACATATGTCATTGCCTACATACTGCTTCTGTACTTACGTACACACTTTAATGCTTCCTTCCTTTCCTATTAACTTCTTTTTACATACTTACATACTGTATGTACATCCTTCTTTTCTTCCTTATGTCTTTCCTTTTCTACATTTTATTTTCCCACAAACTAGTTCATATACAGTACATGTACATGATGTAAGGGCTGTCCATATCTGACAATTAAATCAATTGCTTTTTTGAAGAGAAATCTATAATTTATTATATCACCTGTAAAATCTTGCTTCTAATAAGGTTCTTTTAATACTAACATATTTCTCTTCAATAAGAGACCACCCACTGCAGCTGAGGAGGGATCCAAATGAACAGTTTAAAGATCCATAAAATTACCATGAAGGGTTAAACTCAAGAACCATGAATATGGATTTGGACTGTAATTAATATAAAAAGTTTGTTAAAATGGCTGCAATGATCATGAACTGTTTTTGCATTTAAGTGTCCATCGGTGAACAGTTGATAACCTCAGGAATGATGGAACTGTAATGAATAGACAATTGATGACACCTAGATGAGGATGAGTTTACTTTTTAGTCCGTTTTCTCTAAAAAGTACTTCCTCATGAAGTCTCAGGGAGTGTTTCCTTGCTGCATTCGGCCACTGGTTTGCTTATTAGGGATAAACTTATAGGGAGTAATTTATGATGGCAAAATTTTTATTTGTAATTGTTGTATTTTTTGTCAAGCTGCTTTGTGACAATGTCTATTGCTAGAAGTGCTATATATTTAACATTTAAATGAATTAAATATAATTGTATTTATTGTGAATAATGTTGGGTTTTTTTTTTGTATTTTGAGGCATTTCAGGCTTCGTCACCATATTGATTCTAGCATAAGGGTTAATAAGTTAATAACATATCCTAATTTAATTGGACGAGTGACATTTCTAACCGCATTAGGATATTTCACTCTTCGCATCAGTCCATTTGTCAATTTCCGATTAGAACAAAACATAACACTGAAAGCATTGTAACAGCAAAGTTAGCGATGTCTTCAGTGGACATGTTGCATTTTTCTGAATAATTCTCTTAACTTAAAAAATAAAAGCTCATCAGATGGAGATGGAAAACGAAAAATGGATGCCAATTTAAGCGTAAGAATCTTTAACAGGAACAAACAAATCGGCGTGAGTTAGCTAGCCAGATAGATGACAAGCTATCGGCGAGTGTGACTTAAATAAATGAACAAAGGAACAAATTTAGAGATATTTAGAAGCATGTAATATTACATTATCTAACATGTATTCAAATTTAAAGAAACTTCAAAAGAACTTTATATGGTTTACATTAATTAGCTTATAATTAAAGATTTTTTTTAAATAGGTTTTCTTTATGTTGTAGTTATCAAAAAGGAAAAGTTCAGGGCATGACCCAGGAAATGTGACGCACAGTAACTCTGGTCTTTCTCTCATGGCGTCTAACCCTGTACTTGTGCTCCTTGTGTTTATGTTTGAATTTGCTCTGGACCTTGTCAGGCTTCTGGCATCATTGCATGTCTCTGTACTTAATGTAAACGCAAACTGGCTGCCACCTGGGAATTTTCTTCTCTTTCCCTAAGTGAAGGTGACTGATCGCTCAGCATTAGGAAATCTGACTCATATCCTAATTGCAATATGATGCCGCTTTTAACGCATCAATTAGACAGCATGTGTGTACGATAGCTTGTTTTTTTCTCATAGCATTTAACTTAAATCTCTTGATTGCATCTAAATGGCAGAGCACTGAGCAATCAGTGCTCGAGTAAACACAACATATTAGAGCTTATCTGCAACATTTTATTGACTTTAATCCTCAATAACATTCGTTAATAAATTAAGAGTTCTACAAAAGATTTTCTTCTGTGTCTTGGCTGTGGCTAATCTAATGATTCATGCTAATTTAAGGCTGGAATGTGACAGCTGCAATGCTGCAATGGCTAACTATATGCTTCAGGTCATTCTTGCGAATTGTAGCACCAGGAGGTACTACAACTTCAACAGGCATGCTATTAACTGGATTTAATTCATTCAGTTCAACACTACTCCTATTAACTCATAAAATATAGTGAAGTAAAAATATAGTGCACGAGCCTTAGGACATTTACTGAGCTAAGGTTCTGATTAAGCGATTAAGCATGCTGCCAAGCTATGCTCTTATTTCTCTTTATGCTAAAACGTTTTTATGCTAGGCCTGGATGTTAAAAAAAACTACAATTCTTATTCAGTCTTAAAGTGCAACAGATTTTTGTCTTCGATTTGCACCAGGAGAGCTAAAGAAGTGCGGCAGCTGTTTTTGCATGGAAAACCATAAATTACCATGATGTCCTTGGAGCTCTGAGTGGGCTACTAGGATACCTTCTGGCCCTCGTAATCTCCACTGGGTTTCTCTCAACACCTGTTGGACGGCAGCTGTGCTGGAGTGACAGACTGTATAAAGAGCTTCAGGGTCACGTGACGATGTAGAAAATATGATGCCTATAAAACGTGTTTTTGAGTGTAGACTCAGGAAATACGAGGACTTGGCAGAAACCGTGATTTTTGCACAAATTCTTTCCGATCAGCATTAATGGATCCATGTTCATACACATTGTCGTATTAACCTTTTTATGATTTCAATCCATGAACATAGTGAACTGAAAATTACCAATTCTATATTCAATGAGACATGTAACTTAGCATAGACTTAAGCTTGCTACAGGTTTGTGTAGAACTCGAGATACGGAAGTTAAATATATATTTGCAATACAGACATCAGGTTCAGGTAAAGTCAATAAGTCTTTATTTATTTTTTTATAGGCCAATATAAAGATGTGATACACCGAATATGTATATCAATCATTGAATCCATAAGAATCCATGCAAAGATGCTAGCATTAGTGTTGCCACCCCTTAGAATTCTCATGTCACCCCTTTGCCACCCCAATGTCTAGATCTGCCCCTCCTTCTGACCAATCAGATTTGACAATTGAACAGTGCTAAGGTATAAAGGTATTTCTTTTGACTGCTACAATATAGTGACCTCTGTCTTCAAAGGCATTCTTAAGCCAGAAAGGATTAATTTTATTAAGGACAATAATTATGTAAAGAAATAAAGACGATGAAAAGGAATAGAGAATAGAGAATATTCTGAAATAATATCAATCTGCTAGAGTGGAAAACCTGAATATGCTGCTTCTATATGTTGCTATGCACATTGATCTCTTTCTACTCTCTGCCACACACAGCAGTGTATATGTATGTAACGTGCTGCAATCCGCTAGTATTCATTATACCCCAAAACGCTTCTGTTAACTGAATCCCGATATGCTTCGATTAGGCAAGAACAAGTCAATCGGCTAAACGGAGACAACGCCCCAGTATAACCTCCTTCAAGGTGTGAGGCTATCAGAGTATCCTTTCACAGTCTTCTCTCTCTACAGATAAAAATGCAGCAATCGTTTTGTGTAACTCCAGATTCATTTTCATGTTTCGAACACACACACACACACACACACACACACACACACACACACACACACACACACACACACACTGATACAGATGAGCATGCAGGAAGCCACCGCAACAGACAGCAGCCACCACATCACATCACCATCCTCCTGTTGCCCCGGCTGCTGTTGCTATGGCAACCCGGCCATCATGTCCAACCCTCTAGAGGAAGGAAACAGGAAAAATGGAAATACTCACTCAGAAGCCGGGGCTTTCCTTCTCAGGGGTGTGCCCATTATGGCTGCCTCGTCTCTCTCACTTCTCGCACGTCTCTCTCACAGTCTTTCTTAGGCTCTTTCACATTTCTGAAAGAATGAGAGATAGTGTGTCCTTCTTGCGGAATCAGTCAGACTCTGGGTGGCAGCGAGCGGTGAGCATCTCCTCCGACTCGCCTGCAGACAGAGAGAGAGAGAGAGAGAGAGAGAGAGAGAGATAGAGAGAGAAAGTGGTGTAAAAGAGGGAGGGGTCTAAGTTTAATACTAAAGACAATAAAATATAAAACCATTTACATTTATCTTAAATTATGAAGATGCTGGTGTAGAATATCTTTCATGGTCTAGGATACAAGCATTCACACACATCCTGTAGAACAAACGGAAGCAGGATGACCAGTATGAAATGGGTTTTACAGGACCAGTGTTATATTCCACAAATTGCATTACCCTTGATGCATTTATAAGAGTCATTAAACTCCTGAATTTTGAAATAGCCTTCCTGATAGTATTCAGGGCTCAGACACACTCTTCCATTCAAAACATAGATAAAAAAGAAGTATCTCTTCAGCCAGGCCCTGCAAGGACCCCGAGGCATCTACAGATCGATCAGCACCAGTTGGATCCCACCTCATGAAGATTTCGGGCCTTCAGAGAGAAGTTGACGTCCCCGCGAGATCTAGAGATGCACCAGCACCTTCACCAGTTGTGTCCCACCTCATGATGATTTCAGAACTTCAGAGAGAAGATGCTGAGGATCCCGAGGCATCTAGAGATTGTGCCAGATCCAGTTGTGTGTGACCTCATAAAGATTTCATACCTTCAGAGAGAAGTTGACGTCCCTGCGAGATCTAGAGATGCACCAGCACCAGTTGTGTCCCACCTCATGACGATTTCAGAACTTCAGAGAGAAGATGCTGAGCATCTAGAGATTGTGCCAGATCCAGTTGTGTGTGACCTACCTTCAAAGAGAAGATGCCAACCCGGTGTTGAGCCCGAAGCAGATATATTAAGCAGCAAATACATTTTTTTTTCTCAAAAAAACCAGGAGAAATGGGCAAGAAGACCACACGGATGATCATGCTGTTAATGCTCAATGGATCGCGTCTGTTTCGGCAACAAAAGGGGGACCAACACAATATTAGGCAGGTGGCCACACAGTTATGCCGAATCAGTGTAAACCCGTGTAAGCAACATTTTTCAAAAGAGAAAAAACCTTCGAAGACCTTCATATTACACGCTCTCCAGTCTGATCTTGTCTGTAGTGTGTTTAACTATTTTTATAAACCAGGTCCTTCCTGACACTTTCTTTATGTTTAACTGCTTTTAGAGGACAAACCCAAGGTCACATTTAGCATTTAGAGGCTCTGGGCATGCATGTCAGGCTCTTAGACATCTGAGATTATGATAGCCATTTAGGAGAAAGTTTTCATCCTGTCTGGAATGCAAGAGTAGGATTTTCTAAGCGCTTGCTGTTTCTTAATCTTCAGTTAATTGTTGTATGAGTCGAACATCATCTCTGGCTTAGTTTATAAAATGAGGTGTAGAGTGTAATATTTAATTGTCATACTGTTTGAGTGCCATGACCACATAATACTATTTACATCTGATATACAGAATATTAGCTGTGATATAAAATCTAAAGAAAAGTGTGTGTAAATACTACTACTAATAATAATATAACACAAAAACTTTAAAAACAGTTGATGTGGTTGTGCATTTTTATTTAAATTTTTTTTTAAAGCAAAATGTGCATTTTGTCATCAGTTCCATCTACAGCTGTTTACAAAGTATTAAAAAATGTATACATTTTAGGAGCAGTTTGCATTTAACCAGTTTGGACCAATAAAATATTTTAATGAGTTTCAGTTTGTAGTTATTGAAAAAAAATATATATATTTTAAAGAAAATGTCTAATAATACGGATACACTGTTATTCTAGCAATTTACTGTAAAAAAAAATAAAAATCATGCAAGGACATTTTAGTTTTTTTTACACCCGAGCATGGAATAAACATCCAATCATTTGTATCCCAAACTATTAATAACACAAAGTCCAAAAAATGTAGTGTAGCAACACTTGTGTGTAATTTCATCTGAATCAATGTCACATAGAAAGAAGTTTTACCAAAGGAATGCTAGCTGATTAATTTTGCACCTGAAAAAGAGAGACGTTGAGAGACAGACGCATGCCTGAGATAAGTGAAATGTCGCGCAGGCTAAACAAAGCACGAGCTGAAATAGCTCTACTCATAGGTCCTGCTGATAAGCTGATGTCCATGAAATCCGAGAGTGCTACATGACCTTCTGCAGGACCTACAGGTCCTACATTCCTGCACACACACACATACACACACACACACACACACGAATACAACTCCAGAGGAATGACAGAAGCAATTATAATAAATTTCCGCCTCCAGTTTTCAGCTATATTATATGTTTATGGATTATTAGATGATCCAATGTAGCGGGATTCAATCAACAGTTATAGAATCAGCAGTAAAAATAAAATAAAGGACAAGCTGTATAATGGTCTTGTGAGTAACAAGGCCGTGCACCGAGCTGAACAAATATAACCATCTAACACAATGTTAGCATTGTTTTCTTACCCGTGGGAATTTCTATTTAAGGGGAAGGACGCTTTTCTCTCGTTTTAACAGTGAGTGGGTTTTTCTCGTTTCAAGGAAACTTGAGGATATGGGATATTAATGTTAGCTGCAAAACTGGCTTTTTTGTAACCTTGGAAGAAACATATCACATATATGCATCTTCATTAGCAGCTCATTGATAAAGCAAATATCTTTCCATTTAACCTTTACCGTTTTTACAGAGCAGCACTTTTCTGACCCTGTAGGACATCATCTCCATCGTGTGGACACGTGTAATTATTGCTATTGCACAGGGATTGGTTTTTCTTTGTAACTGAGAAATGTTCCTTTTTGGTTCCTCTCAAGGTTCCTCTGGTTTATAGCACCTCAAGAAGTTTTTCCTTGGCACTGTCACCACTCCCTCATTAGGGAAAACTTAAAAGCACTAATGAACAAACTAAATTCTAATTTTTTAACTTTATTTGTGTAAAGCTGCTTTTGGATTAAGTCAATTGTTCATAGGGCTCTACAAATAAAATTATTTAATTATAGTGGTGCAAAAACAAACAAAAACAATTGATATTTAAAATCAATTTAAATAAAACATTAAAAAATTCAATATTAAAATCAAATTAATTATCTGAACTTTTTTTTTTTTTTTTTTTGCTTAAAATCCAATTTTTTCTGGTTGCTATCACATTTATTAGATTTTATTGGTGGTGTTTTTGGTGGTTGGTTTTCCTTGTTTTTTTGTGCAGATTTCAAAAATATTCAACTCATTTGCAGAAGAAGTTCTTAAAGCACTATTTGTTCCAGGTGGTCGTTTTAGTCATTTACATTTTCTTGCCAATCACATACATTTTTTTGCCTTTTCTTTGCTAACATGATGGAATAAAAAAAAGATCTATGCATCAGTAGGACCGAATTCAAAGACAAAACAGTAATAGTCATAATAATATAACAAATAATAGCATAATATTACAGATATTATAATGTTTAGTTTTAATATCAACCAACATGTAACGTAATAAAAAGTGCAAACGATTTGTAGTGATATGATATATGAAGAGGAATCCGTATAAAGGCAACTACTGTTTTTTTAATAATTCTGTGCATCATAAATCCAGTAGGTCTGGAAACAATGCTTGGTTTTTACACTCATGTTTATGCAAAGCCCACGTACTTACTCAAAAAATGAAATGAAAGCTCTCAGGATTCAGTGCATTTTGTTTGGACAGAACAGCAAAAGCTTGTATTTTCTCATGGGGAAAAAAAATTCAATAACAATTTAGGGATCAAATTGTCTGAATCTGTCACTGTGTGGTTGGTTTTATCATTCTGTTCTGTACAAATGGCATATATCCATCACATCATACTTTTCTTTCTCATGCTACTGTACATTTGAGGTTTTAACTCTTTCAGGAGCTGTTACACTACAGCAGAAGACCTGGTCCATGAGTTTTACTTGAAAGCTCTTCTTCTTTACAAGGTGGCATTTGTTTAAAAGGTCGGATCCATCTTCAAGTCGGCATGGTGGTCAGTACCACCACTTCACGCTGAAATTTAATGAGCACATGGGTTTTTAAGCACAACAAATTCTCCTCTTTTAAATACCGATGCTTTTAAATCTTCATGGTATAAAAATATCTTAGTTTTTTTGCGCAAAGAAAAAAAGAGCCTCCATCTACGAAACATATTAAACAAAGTGTAAAGCTGAGCACTGCACAATCGATGCCAATAATTAAAGATGCTAATAAAATGTATTCTCTGACTTCTAGGCTACTAATTCTACAAGTTAAGTAACATTTCATTGCATTTTTTTTATATCTTAGTTTAAACAAATAAACACTATCCAGTGAACATCTACACAACTCGTTCTGAAAATTAACGCATTTATGTTTCGATATTATAAAAAGTAATGCGAATGCAGTCTGTTTCTTGCGAATAAAGTATTTATATGCAGCACTTTATTTAAACACTTTTTGTGCTCATAAGAGATTTTATGCCAGAGATGCACAAAATAGGGCGCATGGGTCAAAGCTGGTATATGATGGGCTTTTATTATTATAATTTCTTTTAAATTTTAGACTTTGCTATTCTAGGAACTACTAGAAGTCCAGAGTTTTGAGATCTTAAGGTTTACAATGTACAATTTTGGTAAGTTTACAATTGAATAAATGGACCAGATGAAGACCCAGATGGTTAGAAATTTACATTTGGGTAAAACAGATCCAGTTTGTTCACAAGCTGAGCAATATTAGTCAACATGTGACAAATCAGTCTGTTCCAGCCAGAAAAGGTAAAAATATGCAAAATGCTACACGGATCTATAATAATTGTGAGATCTCAGTATGCTTGCTAGCAGTTTTAATGCAGTTTTAATGCATTTATTGCATCATCACTGTTAGCAATATGTTGCATTGGGTCAGTGTCTCAAACCAACAGCAGAGGGCAGCATTTCTATGACTCTATATAAAATATCCATGAGCTAAAAAGTGGCTCTGGAGCATCACATTTCTGCTGCTCAGGGATTTGATAAAGGCTTGTCACAAGTATTTCATCACCCTGTGTCACATTATGCAGAAGGCACAGTTATCTGATCTTTCACATATCTCAATGATCAGTTCGTATCGTACATGGATTATTCACATGAGCGGAAATTAGCATTCTCCACTAGTAGTGTGAGATGCATTATAACTGAAAGCAATTTAAGCTTTATAATGCTGAAAATCATCAAAGCAGATCGTAACAGTTTAAAGATATAATGGGGAGGAATCCCCCGTTTCTGCATTCTACTGTATACATTTGACACGCTGTTTTTTTCTCCATCAAAATATGAACAATGTGACAGAAGATGCCTTCTAACCATACAGTAGCTGCTGTCATATTGGGAGCTAACAGCCATAAAAACAAGGAGGAACATGTTTGCGCGTGCGCGCGCGTGTGTGTGTGTGCGTGCGTGCGTGTGTGTGTGTGTGTGTGTGTTCTGCCAGTGTGTGACGCATCTTTTCAGGCCAACTGTCACATTTGGTTCTTTCCAAATACATGTGAGTGCACAGCTGAAGCTTTCACTTTAGCAGGTTGGGCCACAGTCTCAATGCCATGCACACACAACACACACACACACACACACACACACACTCACTCACACAAAACACACACAATGAAAAACAAAAAGCTTAACACCATGTGTTGGTGATTCAGCAACAGAGGCTGTGACTTCTGTTAAATGAGTGAGAGTTAAATTACTCAACTGACCCCACATCACTTACACGTACGTCTCAACACTGATGTCTTTCATATTCAATTCTTTAATTATATTGTTTGTTTTTGTTTTTTGTTTTTTATGCTTTTTAATGATTATATCCAGAAATGGAAAGTAACAAATTACATTTACTGTAATTGAGTTTTTTTCCCTTAAAAGTAGATTTTCAACCCTGTCATTTTTCCTTTACTTTTTTTAGTATTGTACTTGTACCGCAATTGTTTTGTACCGAATCTACGAGTTCTGGCTCAAAATAATATTAACCCTGGCCTGTGAAATATTTGTAAAAGTTATTTAACTGCTATATGTTAAGCATTATATGAGAGGTAAGTATACTTCGAGGCTCTTCTCTGTTCTGGCACCGAGGTGGTGAAATGAACTTGCCCTAGATGTCCATACAGCGGAGTCCCTGACTATCTTCAAGCGACGTTCGAAGACTTACCTCTTCCTGAAACACTTCAATTAGCACTTTCCAAGTTTGCTTTGTGGAATTTAAGAGTTATATTTATATTAGGTTTGTAATCTTGCATACCGGTGTAGATTTATTCATTGCTAGAGACTAACCCTAGAGCACTTTTTGTACGTCGCTCTGGATAGGGGGCGTCTGCTAAATGCCGCAAATGTAAATGTAAATTATAAGCAGTAGAAGTGGTCACTTACTGTAGAGCCTCCAAATTCTATTCGGTCCATTTCATTTATAAAGCACTTTTAACAATAGACATTGTCTCGAAGCAGCTTCACAGAGATAAAGAGGTTATAAAGTTGTATAAAAGAATGTATACGTTTGGTGCTTATAAGTTTGTTCCTCAAAATTGTCCCTAATGATTGAACCAGTGGCTCCTGTGGTGAAGAAAAAAACGACCTGAAGAAAACCAGAAGAAACCTTGAGAGGAACCAGGCTCAAAAGAGAACTCATCCTCATCCTTTGAAACCTTTTAGGTTCTGATTAGATTTTTCCGGCCCAGAAATGATTTCCAGTCTCATTTAGATAATCAGTTTTGCCCCACAAGGCTGAGGCCAGTGCATCAAACAAGGAAGGAGGAATGTGGTAGTGGTTAAGGCAATTGGACTTCTGAAGCTCTTGAGTTCAAATCCCAACCCCGTAATTGTAAGAAGGCTTGTCATTGTAGTACAGAGCTCTGGGGAAGCTATGGTTTGGGCTTTAAGCACTTATTCTCTAATTCTTTTTCTCTCTTTCACTCATCGGCGTTATGAAATATGCATGAGCATATGGCTTAATAATTCATGCTATTTAAATTGCTGGCTCTTTTGAATTTATATCGTTTTCCAAACCGTTTTAATATCTTCATCTTTAGATCATTAGTGCTCAACATCTAGCTTTTGTGTGAAGCAGATTTTCTGGATAAGTGTTGGTTTATGAATTGCATACACATCATTCACTCACTATTTTTGACTTGATAGACTGCTCATGTGACACTTGTAGTGACAATCTCAATTTTTTTGGAAAAACGATAGGAAAACCTCTCCAAAAAGAAAAACCCAAATTTCTTTCCTCACATAATCTAGAAAAAGGTTTTCTTAAACATTATTATCATAAAGCCTGATCCTGGAAGCAACCAGTCATCAGTTGCCACTATTGGCTCATCGGCTTCCACTTCATTTTTAGGATAAAGTATTGGGTTTTATTGTTTGTGTTCAAACCCTAGCTGCATTTACTTGTGTATGATATTGTATACGCTTGGTATACTGTAAATACCACTTTTACATCATGCACATTTTCTTTTATGTCTATAACTGGCTAATATGGATTAATTGGTAAAGTGGGAAATGTGTGTTATTATGAGAGTCAAGGATGTAAATCTGGATAATGGGATTGGAAAAAACTGGCGCTACAGTTACATATAATTAATTAGACTTTGGACAACATTTGAGATCATTTGTATGGAGTTGAAGATGGTAGGAATTACACTATATGCCCAATGATTCGTAACAAATCACACCCTTATGTGCTTGTTAAACTCATTCCGGATTTAGTCCCCTGCTGTTATAATAACCTCTGCTCTAATGGGAAGATTTTTCCATTAGATTTTGGCTGTGAGGATTTTTGCCTATTCAGCTACGGGTATCAGTGAGGACAGGAACTGATGTCAAGCACCAATGCCTGGGGCATGCTAGCATTCCAGTTCATCTCGGAAATCTTTCATCAGGCCACTCAAGTTCTTTTAGTCCATTCTTGGCAAACCTCGAGCAAACTCATTGGCATTGTTGGAACAATTTTGGGAAAATCTTACTATAGCATACACTGGCATTCTATACAACTCTGTTCTTCTCTACGAACTCAGATAAAAATATTTGATGGTCACATGCAAATTTCAGTCAACATTTCACTGCTGTCACACTGTCCTCATACATGTCCTGCACCACCCTCACATACTTCTCTGACACACCAGACTTCCTCATACAATACCACAACTCCTCTCTCCACCCTCGTACACTTTCTCTAAATCCACAAACACACAATGCAGCTCCTTCTGACCTTCTCTATACTTTTCCATCAACATTCTCAAAGCAAATAATGCGTCTGTGGTGATCTTGGTCAGCATAAGAACCATACTGTTCCTCACAGATGGTCACCTCTTCTCTCAGCCTGGCTTTCATTACTCTTTCCCATAACTTCATGGTGTGACTGATCATTTTATTCCCCTGTAGTTACTGCAGGTCTGCACATCTCCCTTATGCTTAAAGATCAGTACCAGCACACTCCTTCTCCATTCCTCAGGCATCTTCTCACCTTCCAGAATCTTGGTTAAAACTTAAAACGTACAATTTATCCAATTTACTTGAATAGTAAATAACACTTATTTGAGTATAGACAAGCCCAGCTGTATGTGCTCATATCTGCGTACAGTGCCAATTTATATGAACAGTGTCTCCATAATGTAATAATAGCATTTTACATATTTATGAATGTGTACATAAACAGTAAAAGCCTGCAAATCTGAAGCTCTTAGACCCTAATAAAATGTAATTAGTCTTCTATTCATGCGGTAGTTTAGTATCTGCAGGGAAATAATAAATATTATCACTGTGTAAAATGCATCTATTGTGTCTGCTGTACAAAAGCTTTTAATTCACTTCTGTATTCTATAAAAAAAATCTAATGTAACATTTCTTCATACCAAAAAAAAGCATTTCGGTTTTAAGTGTAGTATTTTATACTGTTGTTAAATCTCAAATATCTTTCAACATTCAGAGTATTATTGGATATTTTAATAAAATATGAATGTTTGAGAGAATCCATGTTTTCCTGGAAACAGTTTTGTGAAAAAAAAAAAGGGAGAAAATGTTTGACAATGGAAAGGAAAGATGATATAAGGAAGAGACTCAAAAGGGAACCTGTTCCAGTTCCATCATTGTTGAGCTTATCAACGGTTCTCTAAATTGAGCATGGAGAAATTATTTCTTCGCATATCCCAGCGATGATTGGAAACTGGGGTCAAAGCATGTCAGTCATGATACAGCCCCTTGGAGCAAAAAGGGTTAAGGGCCTTGCTCAGGGGCCCCAAGAGTGACAGCTTGGTGACACATGGGGCTTGAACTCCCAGACCTTCCAATCAGTAACCCAGAGCCTTAACCACTGAGCTACAACCTCCACCTCTTTTAGTAATTACAGTCCAGATCCATCTTCATGGTTCTTGAGTCTAACCCTTCATGGTAACCTCATAGATCTTTAGGCTGTTCATGTGGAACGATCTTTAGCTGCAGTGAGAAGAGAATTGTGTTCTATGTTATATGAGTTAGTACTAAAAGAATCTTCAAAATTTTACAGGTGAAATAATAAATGATAGATTTCTGTTTATCAGATACTTCATGGAGGCAAAATTGTTTTAAATGTTGAATCTACATCTTCTTCTGCTCTCGTTAGGAATCAGCATAGCGGATCATTCGTCTAAACATCACTCTGTCCTTTACATTTGCCTCTTTCAAACCACCTGCATGTCTTCCCTCACCACATCGTCCTTCTAAACCTCCTTCTTAGCCTTCCTCTTTTCCTCCTTCCTCAACATTCTTTAACCGATAAACCCCATATCCCTCCTCCTCTGCACATGACCAAACCATCTCAATCGGCCCTCTCTCATCCCGTCTCCAAAATGTCCTTCCTGCAAGGCACCTGTAATAAACTCATTTTTAAATCTGTCCATCCTCGTCTCTCTACAGCATCTTCAACTCTGCCGACTCCATCTACAACATAGCAGGTCTCACCACCATCTTATTAATTTTCCCTTTCAGTCTTGCAGATACTCTTCTATCCCAAATCCCTCCTGCTACTCTTCTCCACCCAATCTGAATCTGGAGTCTACTGCAGAGAAAGACATGGGAATATACCTTGGATGAGACGTCAGGCCCACAGACAGTTATTTGGGCTCAGGATCAGGCTCAAAGATGAACCTTTAAGATGGAAATTAATGTTTAGAAGTAAAAAAAGAAACGTAGTCACATTATGACGTGTTTAATGTTAAAATGTCCCTCCTTGACTCACTTCTTCCGTTCTGCTCAATATTTTTACTGTTTTATTTTTTGCACTGTATGTTGATGACATGACTGGGAGCTATTTGTTTGAATCTGAGGCTGCACCACATCAGGATAATTAAACAATGATTTGCTATTGTGCACCATACAGTGTGGAAATGTTGAAACTCAGACTTTGACGAAATCATTTTAATAGCAAGAAATCAGAATGTACAATGAAATCATTGCAAAAAAAAAAATGCAGCACCATTGTTTTTTTGCCACTTTAAATTGTTTTTGTCTCCTCCATCCAAATCCTGGAACACCAAGAATTTCTCAAGCCCATATATGACGGTGATGGAATAGAACAAGGCTCAGTACGATTGTTCTGGCAGATGAAGGAGAAAATCCCTGCTTGTGTTAATTGCTTCGATGGGGGATGAAACAGCTGTGATGTGTGTGTGTGTGTGTGTGTGTGTGTGTGTGTGTGTGTGCAGGAGAACAAGGCCAAGTCCCGAGGGACAGCAATGCCATTGCACGGGTTTCAGTTGCTATGGTGACAAGGAGGGGGGGTCATTGAAGGAATTGCTATTACAAAAAGAGAGGGTGCGTGAACATGGTGTGGCACTGAATGCCTTCACAGTCACAGACGGACTGCGCATACAATCACACACGCACGCACACACACACACACACACACACACACACACGCACACGCACACGATCCTTCACACTGCATTAAGAGCTAGCGAGCTGTGATCCACAGCCCTGTATATAAACGCTATGGGCTTTGAGACAATCCCTGGCCTCTCTGAATGATTTTAATGGAAGCCACTTCAATATTAAAACATTCAATTGATTTGACTTTTCTGAACTCGAACAATTTATCATGCATTATTTTAGCCACTTGTGCAAACATCAATATGTAAATCTGATGACATGTGAGAGCACTCATGCACTGTGCTTTTTATCCACTGTTTTATTTTACTGTAGTGCTGATTCACTGTAAAACATAACATTACTCCTGAAGTGCTTTATTCCAGTGGTGAAGGAAGTACACAAACCATGTAGTTAAAAGTAGAGATACACGTTAAAATATAACTTCAGTAAAAATAATAGTTTTTCCTTCAAAATGTACTTAAGTATCCAAAGTGCTGTGATTTATTATGACTATAATGTTCCTATGATTATTATTTATTGCTGACTCAGTTGATTAAGTAAACAACGTTTGATAGCAACAGCTTTTCTCTGGTCACGCAATAAATCTGACACATGCAACCATGCAACCATTTACATACGCATCCCTGTGATTTCCCATAAGAAGGTTAGTTTTAAAATAGACAACAGTTTAATGTTGAACAGTTTGTGAATGAATCATGGTACACAATTGTATCCTAATTTAGTTACTCAGTGTTTGGTAATGAAGAGCTGCTTTACTTTACTTTAAAAAAAACAACCGATGGCTCCTGTATTCATAGCAACTAGTTTCTAACTAATGAATCATTTGATTGTTAATCATAAATATAATAATATGTGTCATTAATGCAGTATTATGCAAAATAATGATCCGAATAAACAGCTACTTCAATTAGGGTGCAATATTCGACAATTATAATAAAAACAATACCATATTAAAACAAATACATTAATGATTTGATTTGACCTGTATGGATTTTTTGGACCTGGCCCCATCGTCTGAGCCGCTAATAAATATAGGCATGGTAACAGTGGCTTAGTGGTCAAGGCATTTGGAATCAGAAGATCATGAGTTCAAATCCCAACCACCCCTGAGCAAGGCCCTTAAGCACTCCGCTGCTCATTCGAATGAAAAAACAAATGTAAGTTCGCTTTATAAGGACGTAAATATAAATAACACGTAAAAAAAATATGTAATAAATTAATCACTTTAGACTTTAAAGAAATCCAATTAGTCTTTCAGATCTGCTAAGAAAGTATGAATATAATATATATCTGTAAAATGCATGGTTCTGCACACATCACGGTCAGTTCGCTCACATATTATAAAAACATCTGAACAATTAAAATTCAAGCACCGAACAGGATCTGAATCAAAATAATTTATTGATGTCACAGGAAATATGTCAGGTTGCAGCTGTTCACAGTACCATGAAAGTAAAATGATGTATTAAAAATATACAATTTAAAAAAATATATACACATTAATCTATATATTAAGTGTAATTAAGGTTAAGTACAACTTTAATTGAATTGAAATTAAAATTCATTTACTAAAGATATACTGTACCAACCCCAGCCACTCTCAGTGCCGGTCCCAAGCCCGGATAAATGGGGATGGTTGCGTTAGGAGCGTAAAACATGTGACAAATCAAACATGCGGATGATCCGCTGTGGCGCCCCCTGATGTAAGAAGCCGAAAGAAAGTTCTATACTGTATATCTTTAACTTTTTGGGTTAAATCTGCCGTACACCTACACTCACACATATACGTATATCTCGCCAGCTGAACGATTCCGAGGCATGGGGTTTAAATGTGTCTCCTAAGACAAGCAGCGAAAATTAGCATCGATCTCCTCAAGTCTGGATCAATGAGGCACACCCCTGAGTGATCTACTGGCTCTTGCTATCGAGTGCTTTCTAAAGGGTTTTTCCCAAGTAGATTGTCCACCCCCACGTTTCTATTTAAGTCTGCCTGAAACCAAATAAAGCCTACATGTTTACTGTATAGGAAACTTTCCCAGGCTCCTCTATTCTCCTCTCTCAATGTCCTGTGTTCCAGGCTTATTTAAAACTTCCTTCACTCCGCCATCTCACTGAGTATACCCGGTGCTTACATCTTCATGAATATGCATGAGGATAGCTGTTCTCATGACATTCCTTGATTTAGTAGGCAGCTTGATGGCCTGAATGCCTTTAGAGACTTCCCATGAAATGACTCTCAGTGCAGATTTTTTTAACCACTTGCACATGAGATTTGTATTTTTTTTTTTTTACTAATGGATTTAACACTATACATTGTTCCAAGTCATTTACATACAGAGCCACTGAGGTGATACCGTGGATATTTTTTTATAAGGTGCGACCATGATTTTAATAATTTAAGGCCATAAGTTAATATTTCAAGACCACAAGTTAATTGTCTTCCGGCTACAACATAAAAATTTGACCGTGAACTGGAGCTGATAATATGTTGCTATTATGCTAATAATTTATAATTTATTAATGAAGAAACAAAAGAGCATGTGGGAACAACTTCCCAAGTTTGGTGTAAAGTGTAATGATATCTATGCTTAGGTTTTACGCAAACCGTTAATCACTTGTTTAATACAATTGAATTCTCGGTCTGTCTTTTTTTTTTTTATTCAATTGATTACCTGGTCTTCCTCATTTTTATTATTATTATCATTATTATTATTATTATTATTATTATTATTATTATTATTATTAATAATAATTTTTTTTTTTTTTATTTAATACAATTGATATCTTGGTCTTTTTTTTTTATTCAACTAAATTCTCAGCTTTCCTCATTTATTTATTTATTTATTTATTTATTTATTTATTTATTTAATTAATTAAATTGATTTCATAGTCTTCCTCATTTTCTTATCTCAACTGATTTCAAAGATTTTTTTTATATTTAATTGATTTCTCTGTTGTCACAATTATTTCTTTTTAAATTCAAATCATTTCTGTCTTCTTTTTTATATTCTTTGATCTTCTTCTTCTTCTTCTTCTTCTTCTTCTTCTTTTTATCCTTCTCCCTTTTAGATCGCCTTGTTGCTGTTTTATTTCAGGACAAACCCTGTCTGAAAGCTCTTCATCACCATCATCTTCTTCTTATTCCTTTAAGAACGCCTTAATGCTGTTTTATTTCGAGACCCTGTCTGGATGCTTTTCTTTTTTTCTAGAATGCCTTGTTGCTGTTTTAATTCTGGAATGTACTCAGACAATTTACATTAGTATTTGTGTTTTGTGCCTTTTCCTGTCGTAGTGTTTGCAGAAATGAAGGGCAAAGCAGACTACATCTGACCTGAAAACATCCACAAAAAAAGCTTTAAACAATGACTGCGCCATGCTGGGGGCTTAAACTGAATATGTCAGCACAAAGAAAGTGTGGTCATGCGGCAGAAAGCAAACACCTCTGAGCAACAGAGCAGAGCAGAAATGCACTCTGTCAGAGAAAGAAAAAAAAGGAGACCAGGTTCATTAACAGTGTAATAAATGACCTTAAAAACAACTATTTAAAACACCTTTTGAATGAATTCGCCATTTCCATCTTTTTGCTGATGCCTTATATGATTATACATTTAGTTTGCATATAAAGCAGGTTAATAGCTCATCAATCACGAGGAAAGTGCATAAAAATGGCAGTCACACACTCTTGCAGCTTGAGGCATGCATTTATTTTGGAGCACATACTCAGTCTGCCCTCTCAAAAACTTTTCCCCTATGCCCTATTTGTAACCGGTGCAATATTGAATTTTTTTTTTCCTTGCATTAAAAAGTGCTATCTTTCAGCGTTATTCTGTGGCTCATTTATAATACACAGCATTGCTTCCCAACACGGTGTTTCCATGCAGGAAATTCTGCTTGTGTTCATCGAAACCTTAAATGTCACATGTTAATAGTGTTCCGATTCAACACCATAAAGCTAATGGCAACAGAACGGCATTGGGAACCTTATCTATAATTCATGGCTTTGGTTTTTGCATGAGACTGTTGGTCATTTTATGAGGATTAAAAATGTGTCCTGGTGTTGACACACTGGCAGTTTAGTAAAGAGGTCTTGAGAATGAAATTCTGCTTAAACCGGTTAATGCAATAAAAGGCTAACGGGGCACTGGTTCAAACGCTACAAGCAATGAAACAAAATTAGCACAGAAAACATTTTTACTATTATTATTATTATTGTTGTTACTATTTGTATTATTATTAGTATTTAATAATAATAAAAAAAATCATTAAAACCAGAAATACACAGTGTAATTAACTCATGATATAAATGTTGTAAGGAACATATGGAAAACAATAGAAAGAAGTTTTTAAGTAAACCCACATATTTACATTTACAGTATTTGGTAGACACCCTTATCCAGAGCGACTTACAATTATCTACTAATACACTGAGCAGTTGAGAGATAAGGGCCTTGCACAAGGGCCCGACAGTGGCTGCTTGTTAATGATGGGTTTGGAACTAACAATATTCCAACTATATGTTATGTAAAGGGTCTTTCTAGACAGTAGATCAGTGTGTGCTGTATTTAAATTGTCCAATTGATAAGGAGGGTCCTCTTTCTCTTCTCTTCTCTTCTCTTCTCTTCTCTTCTCTTCTCTTCTCTTCTCTCCATTCAGATTCAGGCTTATGTCCTTGAACCTACCAAACCTTCTCAAACATAACACCTCTTCAAACATAACAAACCTGTTCACAGCATAAAACACAAAAAAAGTTAAATATTGAAATATGCACATGCAAACACCGCTTCAAGGTGGACAAAATAACAAACAAAACCAACGAAATGTAAATCGCCTACAACAACAACAAAATTAAACCACCAAAAGCAAGACAAACAACTTCCAGAAACCCCTCACAAAATACCCACCCCCAACACAAAGGCCGATGAACCCTTACTATCAGTGAACACAACACAGATACATCGATTTACACATGTTACAATAGAGCAATTATTTACTAACAATCTAATCACAAGTACACTATACAAAAACAGAATCACAACACGATCTGAGAAATATTGCGGGTTGTAACAATTCTAATCGAAGCTTTTGACCAATTTCTGTACGACTCTATAAAGTGCGCTGCTGCCACACGATTGGCCGGTCCGATAAGTGCCCGAATTGAGCAGGTGTTCCAGGCGTTAAATTGTCTGCTAGTGTATTGTTATTGTTAAACACAAGCTCTGCAATTTCACCTGCTTTAATAAATGCCCTTCAGAGTCCCATCTTGGTTCCAGATCAGAGTAACATGACATTTCTGGCCTCTATCCCAAAAATTTCAAGAGAAAAAAAATAGCCTCGATCCAGTGCAGTGCCGTATCTGATGACAATCTATAAGCACTACACGAAGGCAGTCAGTTGGTGATTTATTGGCTGTGCCATTTGACCTTTATGGGGTAGCAGTGTAATTAAATACGGGGCAGTACATTGAAAAAAACGCAGCCATATCGCACATATTTACTGTGCCGTGTTGACTTTCTCTCCTGCATTAGATTATCAAATAAAAACCCTGTTGAAAAACACGTGTGTTTAAATGTTGAGTTTATTCATGTGAATGGTGTCATGTACAACATAAAGACTATAAAAAAACATGCAGGTGAATTGAGGAAATGTTACCTGCTGCCTAATCTTAACATCTTAACCAGAAGAAACATACTGTATTTAGTGTTTTCATTTAAAATCAATCAAATCCATTAATAGCAATCAATATTGTTATTCTGTCCTTGTCCACAAGTCATTTACATGTCTGATGTATCGAGACATTGATATCAGCCACTGATTATAAAAATGAGCAGTAACCAGTATTAAATGGAACAAAGTCAATATTTGGTGTGACAAAAATATTGACTTTTCAATTCCTATTCTTGGCATAAAACAGTAGATCCTGACGTCGTCTTCTTCCTTTGTTGTTTTGACATTTGCTGGTCACATGCTCTGAGATTCAAAGGTACTATAACCAGACTTGCCATTCTTCTTTGCTTTCTATCATCAGCAACATATTTCTGCCTGAAGAAGTTTTACTTCTTGTGTTTTTCACACCATTCATTGTAAATTCAAAAGGAAAAAAAAAAAGAATTAGTGAAAATACATGACCAGTTTTGAAATATTCAAGGCTTTGTCTTGCTGTTGCATTTAAATTTAATAAACCCCAGAGTCCGCTTCATCCAATATTTTGGTTTGGGCTTCACCCAATGGTTTGCTTTGCTGATGGTCTGATGTCAGCCCCATAAAAAAGAAAGAAAAAAAAACACCAAATGCATGCAGTTTGATTTGCGACACCACAAAGCTTTTATCGGGTTTTATTGCATGTTTCGAATCCATTTACGGTCTGTAATTATTTATTCATTCACTCATTCGTTAGGGATCCTGACTTATTTCACTCTCACTGTTCTTTTTTGTGAGACATCAAGTGAGTAATCATGAAAACGATTCTTTTTTTTTCTTTCTTTTGGTGCCAACGTGACACATTCACAAAAGCAAAAAGAATTATTTTCTTTTGGTCCATGAGGTGCACTGGGCTGCGAAGTGAGATGGCTCACTTGCCATTTCCGTATCAGTTTTGTTGCTTCCCAACACCCACCCTCCTCCTTTCACAGCCAGGTTTAGGACCTTCCATGGCAGAGTGCTTTATCCCCAGTTCCACATCTGAGCACCTATGGGGGATTAAGGGCCTTGCTCAAGGGCCCAAGAGTGGACGCTTGGTATTGCCAGAAGTTGAACCCACAACCCCAAGCGCCAAAGTTCAATGCCTTAACCACCAGGCTGGCACCTCCCCTTTAATGGTTGTGGAGATTATTAAAAACAAGGTGCCTGAAATCATCTAAATCATATTTCCATTGGATTTGAATCTAAAAAAACAAACCAATATGCAGATAATCTTATTTCGATGCATGCATTTACTGTCAGCACCAGTCTATTTCACATAAATGGTACAGTAAAATCTCCCATCCCCCATCACCTTTATTCTCATTCCCCTGTAGCTTACCTCCACATGGCCTTCAGGGTTCCCAGCTGGGAAAAGCTGTAAATTAATTCCCTTTTTATCTCCTTTCCTTCAAATGAATATCAGGGGACCATGAAAGTCCTAAAGGTCAGCTGGCTGCCTCC
The DNA here is from genome assembly GCF_014805685.1 of Silurus meridionalis. NCBI lineage: Eukaryota > Metazoa > Chordata > Actinopteri > Siluriformes > Siluridae > Silurus > Silurus meridionalis. The sequence goes on from NC_060894.1 coordinate 21,056,793, forward strand.
CTGCATGCTTCTTCATCTACAGATGAGGTATTTGGGTAAAATTGTAAAGGCCCAGCTATATAAAATTCCATCAAAAGGTTTCCATAAGCATCTCACCCAAATGAAGCGTAACAATAGTCCTCTTTTAATGCTTACAATCAGTGTTTAAAAATCGAACAATTCCAGATGGTTATACTCTGTTTTACATTCATGCTTCATTAACAATTTTTAAACTCACATGTTACCGACTCTGAACAGAAGAGACATCTGCCTCGAATTTCAATTGAACCATAAATGCCTAATTCTCGATCCACTTATCTTGAAAGTCTGATAATGAGACCGTAGGAAAGTCTGTGGAAATCCTTCTATTGCTTGCTTAGCTGCTGTCAGCTAAATTATTTACATGCATTCATCTAAAATGCTGAAACTCAAAATCTCAGCAAAAGCTGAAGGAAATCGGAGTTGCTGAACTTTTTTATCATTTTCTTTTTTCAATTGTTCCTCTGAAATATTAAGCTGGATCTAGACGATGCTGGCAACCACCAGCTCACAATGTCCGGTTTAGACCACCGCTTTCTAGACCCCAAACCCAACTGCAGATTTTAATAAATGTTCATCCCCGATCAGGGAAAAAAACCCAGCCATTAGGGTTGCACAAGCCTTAGTGCCGGTCCCAAGCCCGGATAAATGTGGAGGGTTGCGTTAGGAAGGGCATCCAGCGTAAAAACATATGCCAAATCAAACATGCGGATGGTCCGCTGTGGCTACCCCTAACGGGAGAAGCTGAAAGAAATTGTTTGTTCACTAGGACACTCAAATAGAAAGTTGCAGACAGTTCAGATATAGATTTAGAGGAATGGGCAACTGCTCCTGCTTCCTGGTAACCATCGTCTCTCAGGACCTCAAGTGTGAGCTAAATTTCAGCACTCTGATCAAAAAAGCTCAACCTACAACAAAAAATGGTGGTGCACTTTTTATACCTTTATCAATGAGTCCATATTTCATACTCTATCCTACTCCATCACCACTCCAAAGCATGGTGCAGTGTGTCATCCACTCTGCTGAGAAGGTGCAATCTAGCAAACTAGGATTGCCACAGAACCAGTTTCTTCCCAATCGCAACACACATCATCAATAATACCAAGAACCCACCATCGTCTGACCTGCTTCCATGAAACACTACCATTACAGTAATGTAAAAGCAGAACTGTTCATTATATATACTATGTGTTACATTAACACAATCCACATGGACCACTATACTGCATCCCTGCACTTTGGACTTATTCGGGAAAAATGATCAATGCCCTCCATCACTTATAATATTATTATTATCACTGCAAATATTATTATTTGTTCAGCACCAGCACACCATTAAAAAATTCCTTGTACATGCAACCTATAATACTCTGCAATAAAGATGATTCTGATTCTGATGAAAAGTAAGAAATAATCTCATTTGCTTGAGCACCAAAAAACGCCCACATGTTAGAGAGATGTTCAGACAAATTGCGATGGAATTAACGACGTAACGAGCGAAATGCAATCTCAGGAATTTTGAAAACGATAGCAATAAACTACGATTTATTAGCGCGGGCGTCTCACATGAGTGAAGCTGAGGAGTAGATGGTCCTTGCCTTTAAAATATATGTGTGCATATATCTGTGCTCCTCTGGGTGCAGCTTCAATCTATTCGATTTCTCTGATCTGCATTTTAATTGATCATCTTCAGTTACGTGCGAATATGGGATTAGCTACACCCAAAGAAGCTTCTCATTAAAAGTCTTGTTCAAGGTCATTTTTTTTCTTTCTTATCTCCAGAGAAATAAAGAATATCTCAGTGCTGTGTTAATTAAAAGTCACTGGCTCTTTAAATTCTTTTTTTATTAAACTGTAAAAGAAGATTATTGTACTCTTTAATGTCATTTTAAAGACTGATTAGAAAAATATAATACCTCATTATATACTAATACCGAAAGCTGAGCTTTAGATGATATAAGGTCCACGTCAGTTGCTTCTCAACGAGGCCGTTCGTAGATAAGAAATCACATGGATCTGAAAGTGTGCTAGAAAGCAGTCCTGGGGGGAAATAAAGATTTTCAGTGATTGGAAATGAATGGTTGGAAATTAGACACTGTCACAAAGCAGCTCGACAGAAATCCATGTGCTGATTTATATTTAGAGCCCTAATGAACAAGCCAGAGGTAAAACTGTTAAAGAAAAAACTCCTGGAAACGTGATAGAAATCTTGAAAGATAAAAAAAAAAAAAGGGGGAAAAAAGAAAGTCTTCTGGGTGACACCAGATAATAAGATTATAAATCATAGAAATCATTAATTTACAAAACATTATGCTATACATTTGCAAAGTGCAGTATTAAAAAAATGTTCAGTATGGACGTATTGTGAATAAAAGTGATAGGATTATGTCCTGTGACTTCATTACCCATCAGTCCCTACGTGTCACATGGCCTTCACACATCACTGAGCACACACACCAATTTTGTGTTTGTTTTGTTTTTTCTGCAAAGTTGTATTTGTTGTTTCATGTTTATTGTTGTTTCATCCTATTGGTATTGCTCATAATCAGGCTCATATTCATGCTTATGCTCAGGCTTATGACCATTCTCAGGATTATGTTTATTCTTATGCACAGGCTCAGGCTCAGGCTCAGGCATAGGCTTAGGCTCAGGCTTGGGCTCATACACAGGCTCATATTCATGTTAATGCTCAGGCTTAGGCTCAGGCTTATGACCATTCCCAGGATTATGCTTATTCATATGTACAGGCTCATGAGTAGACTTAGGCTCTTAGGCTCATTCTCCTGCTGAGGCTTTTATACTCATAGGCTCAGGCTCAAGCTCTCAGGCTCAGGCTCAGGCTTTTAGGCTCATAGGCTAATGCTCCTTCTCCTGCTCAGGCTTTCAGACTTTCAGGCTCATTGTTATGCTAAGGCTCTCATGCTCATTTTAATGCTTAGGCTTTCAGGCTTTTAGGCTCATAGGCTCATGCTCAGGCTCTCAGAGTCATTCTCATGCTCAGGCTCAGGCTTTAAGGCTTATTCTCATGCTCAGGCTCTCAGGCTCATGCTCATTCTCAAGCTTAGGTTTTCAGTCTCATAGGCTCATGCTCAGGCTCTCAGGCTCAGGCTGTCAGTGTCGTTCTCATGCTCATGCTCATGCTCATTCTCATGCTCAGGCTTAGGCTTATGCTGAGGCTCAGGATCAAGAACAGGCTCATTTCATGCTCAGGATCATGCTCATGATAATGCTCATGGTTATGTTAATGCTCAGGCTCATGCTCATGTTTATGTTTCTAGTTCTTTTATAGTGTTGCTGTTTTCTGTTTTCACAGATAAAGTATATTACTCACTCACATCCACTATCTTCTGAATTACCTGATAGTTGTTGGATGAGCACAGAACAGTCTTTATAATTGCAGCAGATGTACTTCGGTACAAATCTACATCAAAATTATTTATTAAAGCAAGAGTGTGGTTCGGCTTAATGCTTTATGAGAAACGTAAATCTTTACACAGTGATCTAGAGCCGTTTAGAGCAGCAGAAATGAAGTCACAAGTACACTACTGGGCAAAGAAACGGGCCGAACACAACATGGCGAAACAATAAGCATTTAATGGTTTTATATTTTGTCATTTTAGGCTCATGTTTTTGCCCAGGAGAGAATAGATCTCAGGTTTACTCAGTGCTTTCAAAGGAATTTTGTATTATGGTCTTAATAATCATATTGTGGTTGTACTATTTCAATGACTGATACCAAGAATTGAGGAAAGTAATATAATTTCTTAGTCCCAGATAAATAAATAAAAAGTTTGAATGCCTCACTGATTTCAAACAAGACATGCTTAATAAAACATCCAAATCTGAATATTTCTGTCCTCGGGTTGAGATGCTAAAGTCTGAGAGCAGATGGAAACTCACACATCCCTCTGCCTGTAAGCACTGAATGTTCGACTTGATGATAAACAGTTTAATTTCATCTGAAATCTATCTCGAGGCTAATGTATTTACCATACGCCTTTAAAACTTAACCAGTGATCTGGATTGTCTGACGTTACAATTTCATAGTCAGATGCCTGAAGTAGAGTTGGGGTATGTTTTATTAAAGCAGAATTGAAAAATATGAGAACTTCACAGTTGTGACTTTGTTTAGTGGATGCTCATGAGATCACCAGCCTCCAGATACAAGCTGAAACATTGGTAAACTGTGATTGAGTGCCAGTAGCTGAAGTTTTACATTCAAATGACTAAACACATGCAAACAAGTCCATGTATTTACTCTGGATATTGAACTCAGAAGAGCTGAGTCACCCTCTACATTGTCATTACATTTACATTTAAGGCATTTGGCAGACACCATAATCCAGCGTAACTGGTGGTGCTGGGATTGAACCCATGAAATTCTGATCAGAAGTCCAACATCTTACCCAATTAAACTTTGAACATATTCATCTTCAAGACTTCATATAGTCTAGAGGTGGCGAAAATATTTTCGAAATAATGTTCAATGCCTTCACGATTTCTTCATTCATCTTCATACAGTTTTTTGCTATTTTGGGTTGCCCCATTTATTTATCACCCAGAGGTGTATAGTGATGAACAGATGAAAGATAGTAGTGGAGGAAAAATACAAATAAATGAATAAAACGCTCCTGTTTGCTTTAACCTTATGTCTGTAATGTTTATAAGAAGATTCCTGCAGAGTTTCTGCCCTTTCCAGAATGATGATGCTCCTAAACTTTCCAGGTTTAATGTTTCATGGCTGATCTTCGAAAATAATTAATTTGTGTCAGCATTCTATTTAGAGCTTGGATTTCCTCCAGGTTCTCCAGTTTCTTCCTCTGTACTGGTAGGTGGAAGAGGGAGGCACATTGTTTAGAAAAACTGATAAATTCACCACTAAATTTCAGACCAAGCTGATTGTGGTTGTACTGTATTTCGCTTTTCTCATCTACAGTTTCTTGAAGTCGTGCTCTAATTTTGCCTTATGTGTATAAAATTTGTGTTTGGAGCTCTGTACTGGCGTTCCATCCATCTTCTTTCATGTTTAGTGCTTCCAGGACTGGCTTTGGATCGGATCTGGCTGAATGAACAAATGAATTGAAGAGTTAATTAACTGTAGCATAAAAAAAGGAACGTAATGAAATGTGCTATGCGTTAGAGCAGAAAATAAGAGATGGTCTGAAGCATAACATATTTTTCTTCCAATTCCAATCCCACCTTATATCCAAGATATGCTCAGGATTCAGTAGAACGTTCCCCAAGTCAGTCAATATGTGCTTTGATTTCCATTCCGTGTTATAAAAAGGACATGACAGAAGAACCCACGCTTGCTTTTAACCAAGAATTTCTTCACACAGATATTATACTAATAAAAGTCATAGGTTTAATAGAATATTTTAATTGTGTTTGAATAATTATGCTTAAACTTTCTCTTTATACGCTTTATAAACAAAAGTATTCTACACTCAATTTTTCCAGCCATGTGTTCTTCTCAAAACAGCGAGCACCAAGTTGGAGGCACATAATTGTACAGGACGTCTTTAGATGCAGTAGATCCATGAAGATATGCTTTACATGGGTTGGAGTGGAACATCTCCTGCTATAGAGTTCCTATTGAACACTTTTAGTATGAATGTGAATGCTGACATGCTCCCCAGGCCTCCTCACCTCAACTACTTTAGTACCTGACTGGAACATCTTTCCAGAACATCTTTCCAGGTTCCTATAATAGCAAATGGGGACCCATTGTGGAATGGGATGCACAAACCAATCTTATGGTAAGGTGTCCACGAACTTTTGTCCACACATATAGTGTATATATGTTTCTGTATGTACATGCACAAGTGTACATATCCACACTGACTTATATCCCAGTATTTAGAATCCAGAATTGCACGTTTCCTTTTGTTTAACATTTGTAGATGAAGTTGAACGTGAATTAAATCTCTTGGTTAGACATGGGACGGTCTGTAAAGTGCTCTGTCCTCTCACATTTTACCAAAAGCTGTTAGTATGTACAAACTATAGGTGTGAGGAGGTGATAAAGTAATGAAGTAAATGTAATTGGTTGCTGTACTTCAGTAGCTTTTTCAAGTATTTGTACTTTATTGAAGTGTTTCCATTTGGGGAGATTTTTACTGTAACTTCACTACATTTCAAAGTCAAATATTTTACTTTGTACTCAAATCCATTTTGTGAAATCAGACGTTCCTTTTTATTTATGAGGATAAAAACGTAGCTGGTCAAACACGCAGCAAGTCACCAATCAGGGTCGAGCGCACGCTCTGTTTGGAACGTGTTTTGATTGGCGCTTGCAGAACATTTAACGAGGAATAAATGATGGAAGAAACTCCAGACTCGAACTCACCGCAAAACAAATTTGAAGTATTTGAAAAGAAGGTTTGAGGCTCATGATAATATGAAAAGATATCAATCAGTGTTTAACTCATTAATATCATTCTATTAATAGAGTGTTGTGTTAAGAGTAACATTGGAGTCTAAATTGATTAAGCAAAAGTGGTAATAAGAACATTATAGCCATAATAAATCAGCGTACTATGGATACTTTTACTCAAAGTGAATGTTTTATACAGCACTTTTACTGGATGAATATTTTACTGAGTGTATCTCTATTTTTAACACAACTACATGGTTGAGGTACTACATTTTTATAGTATCTTGCTCATGGTACAACAAAAGGAATCCTCTGAACGATTATTTAATTGATTTATTTTCTCTAACCACCTGCCTTTTTTGTTTCAATCCAGAACCTGGTTACTAAACCATTGGGGTTAATTATAGTCTGTTTCATTAGCATTATTAAAAACCTTCCCAATGCAACATCCTCTTGTGATGCTGTTTAAAACATTCTTAACTTTGTTAATTCACACTTCCTTCCTGAGTACTTGCTTTGATTGATTTCCCAAATACATCGAAAAAATCCTGTAATAGCTGCCATTTAGAAGAATCAGCATCATTTGACTTGATTAAATAGCTGTAACTGCAGTGAGCATGCTGTCACTCTCGCTGCCAACAGGAGCCACTGATTGCACTCAAAAACATCCATCACGGCAAACTCTTTTCGCTCATTGGCAGTTTGGTCTTTTCTAAACCTTTGGAGCTGATGCACGTTTTCATGCTCGTCTTCGCTAGAGTTCATTTGCGCCGATGCGTCACACTGCGTTGTTTTGCTCAGTCTTCTGAGAAAGCTTGTCTTTTTTTTTCCAAAACTCCATTCCTACTATAATGAAGATTAATAATACGTCTCTTCCCCATTTGGAAATGTGATTGTAATCGGATAAACTGGCAGACTGGGATGTGAGAACGTTCTGCCTGTGCTGTCATTAGGCTCTGGCCCCGGAAGTACATTTCATTCGCACTCTCTTTTGTCCTCTCTTTTTTTGTTCACGCATTTCTCGCCGTCCCCAATGAGCGTCTTTTCACTTAGGCAGATGGAGGCAGATACATAAGGACGCAAACACAGGATTCCTGGGATGTTTCGCCAGCAACAACATTAGGGAAAGGTCAAGAGCCACGAAGACAATATGGAGCTCCTACGGATGCAGATTTCATTATTTGCGCAAAGGATGAAATGCAGCGTGTATAATTATATCTAGAGATACGAGGTGTTTCGAGACGAGCTCTCTGTACTTTATTTCATCTCCGTGTACACATTATCACCACAATTCAGTGCTTCTGTCACTTCTGGAAGTCTGGATGTGTAGCGGAAGTCTTTTGGAACACGTCATGCACCTTTTGTGAATCGTACTGGATCTCTTTAATAGTGTCAAAACGGCGACCTTTGAGCTTTGATCATCGGGAAGAGGGTGAAGTCTGGAGAGTAGGATGGGACTGGAAGTGAGATCATGTGGATTGTTCTCTGACGATTATCATGCACCAGTTGCCGAACGGTTTCGACATTTTCAGCGGTTGAGCTCGTCGAAGGTCTTTCTGATCTCTCGTCGTTTTCCATTGATGTTCTTCTGCCCTTGACATGAGCTTGCGGTTCAAAACACCTCAAACAACTCGTTGCAGCATCGCCGTATGTCGAACGTCTTTGTGGCAGATTTGCCCAGTCTCACGCAGAATTTCAACCTTTACGTTCCTTGGGTGGTTCCTGATGGAGTTCAATTGTAATATTTGGAAACAAATATTTATGAGCAAATTTACATTTTCCAAATTTCCCAAATTCTAGAACAGGGACTAGCCTTTTTGGTTTGCCTTCTTGCATCGCAATGTATGTTTAACCAAACAAGCGATATATAGACACCTTGCAAACTGCGGGTGCTGAAATGTAATATTTTCATCCTGATGATTCAGATGAGGTTTGTTGTTTGCATTATCCACGCGACAGCACATGCATCGTCACACACACTTTGATCAGTGTGAGTCATCCATGAGAGAAGAATAAGGGAGGAAAGATTTTTTTTTAAGAAAACAACAATGCATCTAACAGTGAAAGTTTTGTACGGATGAGAGACGCTGGAGACGGCACCTGATTTCATCCCCTCTTATATTACCAGAATAATAAATTAATCTGTGGTTGAAATAATTACACGGTTCAGTTCAGGGGGACAGAGACGGAATAGAAAACCTAACTAGTGTAGCTATAGGAAATGTATAAATAGTTTTTTTAAAGAAAGGATGAGAAATAAAATGTATATGTGTGTGTGTATTAGTAGTTATAAAAGGCAGTTGTTTCTAATCACACTGTTATGTTCAGGCCAGAATTGGCACATGAACTATGTCAGCCTCTGCACCTCTTGTTTCATGTCACATGATTGCATATTGCTTGAAAAATGAGCACCTGTAATTAAGTCTAATCTTATTGAAGTCACATCTCACCTATTGCTCTTCTTTTGTCTTTCATGGACATCATTGGTTTGTGATCAGGGAGTTTTTTCTCACCACTATCTTCTTTGGCTTGCACATTATTTTATGACATGGTTCATTGTTGAATTTTTATTAACACTACATATGGCAAGAGATCTTTAAAAGATTAGAAAAAATTAATTAAACTCAGATTAGCTCAATTAGTCGTCATAAGCCATAATAAAAAAAATTTATCCTCAGGAAATACTTTATGAATAGGACCATGGAAGAAACTAAAGGTGCTTTATAATTTTCACATGTACAGAGTGCAGGGTTAGCCATGATACAGCGCCCCCTGGAGCACAGAGGGTTAAGGTCTCTGCTCAAGTACCAGACAGTGGTAGCTCGGCGATACTCCTGCTTGAACCCGATTTTTTATTTTTTTCAACCACTGAGCTACCACTTCCTGTAGCAAATTTAACCAATCCACCTTCTTGTTTCTGGTATCTCATGTTTTTGGGATAGAAACCTGAGATCCAAGAGGAAACCTACATGGACAATAACTGGAGCTAAGTTAAATTAAAGGAGAAGTGGTAGCTTAGTGGCATTAGGCTTTGTATCCAAAGGTCATGAGTTTGACATCCAGGCACACCAAGCTGTCACCCCTGGGCCCCTGAGCAAGGCCCTTAATCTCATAGCTGCTCAGTTGTATGAATGAGATAAAAATGTCTGCGTCTGCCAAATGCCATAAATGTAAGTTGACCTTGGAGCTGTCAGTCAGCAAAACTACACACCATTGCATATATTACTTAAACATAATATAAATCATTGGTTTTAATTGTAAAAGTTATGAAAACAGTTTTGCATTGCAATCCGTAACTTGACACCATCATTCGGTCTTCTATATCTCTGAGACATTTCAGATCAACACATACAATATAACGAAGCCACGGATCTGTAACGTGATTTCTCGATCAACAGATTACATTGTTTGTTATATACGTAATTATCAAATCAAACAAGGAACAGTGTTAAATATTTGTTCGACTCATTCAGCGATGTAGCATTAGGGAATAAAACCCGAAACCAATGACCTGCTGAGTAATCTCAAGAGAAGAGGGATAAGGCAGCTTTAACACACAAATAGTGTGATACACTATTAATCCCTGGAGGCTGAATAGAAGCCTGTAAGAATTGAAGCCCATTACAGCCCTGTTGAAGATTTTCCTTTTAAGCCGTGTTCAGAAAACCGAGGCACATTCGCTGATGAAGATCGAAACAATGGACGGAGGTAAAATCTGTTTCGTAAAAAATAATATACTGAGACTTCTTATTGCAAGTATAAAAAAATCTTGCCAAGTAATAATTCCGGGCAATTGATGTATAAATTAGTAAAAAGCTACTGTAACTGTAAAAATATAAAGTTATTTATATTTAGAATTTACTCAATAAAAGTAGTGTGTGCTTAATGCACATAAGTTTTTGCCACTTTCACAAAAACCGATGACCAAAAACTAATTGCTTCAATTAAAAACTCAGTAACAGTGCTGGAGTTGGGATCATTCAAAAGTTTTGCTTTCCCAGAAGCAGTATTGACAAATCATGATCATTTTAAAGTGAGTGGTCAAAAAAGATTATCAGATGCAAAGTGAGCTGCTGGTGGAGTCTCTGAAGGAAAAGCATTTCACCCCCTGGGCTTTTACTGGTGTCCTACATGAATCAATCCACCTCTTAATACCATCATTAAGATGCCGAAAAAAAACCTATCAATATTATACGAGCCCCAATGAACACAATAAGACACGTCTTCTTTCACTGGAGCCACAGCTGCACCACCCACGTATTGCACAGTACATCATCTCTAGCAGAAGCATCGATATTAACCTCATCGAATCACCCTGGGCTTTCTCTGCCTTTTTGTGCATTTTTTCCAATGCATCACAGTTTTCCTGGGGATTTGAAATGAAGGCAAATGATGTGCTTTTGTGAAAATTGAACAGGAAAGAAATAGCCGATGTAGTAATAGTTCATGAAAAAGCAAAACAACTGTTTTGAACTGGGTTTTATCAAGCTTTCCTCTTGATGTACAGCTTTTCTGGAAAGATCAATGTATAAGGTGTATCTGCATCCAAATTGATTTCTTCTCCTCTGTCAGCCATTACGGCGTTAAAAGAATCCACACAAATATATCTGAGCTTGCGCATTTTGCTACAGATGCGGTTTGCGAGCTCTGACTAGTGCGCTCTCTCACCCATCCATTTCTAAGACGAGAAAATGCCAGTGTGTTTGGACACCTTCTTGAGGTCCTCCGAGTGATAATTATTCTCCCAATTAGACTATTGGGAATAATTTAATACATATTCTTGGACAAAAATAGATTAAAAAGTAAGTCTGTGATTCTGATAAAGTTGAGGCCAGCAAAGGCGGCCTTCCTGACCATGATGGTTGGCACTATTTAAATTGAGGTGCCATTAATTATTAATAACATTGTCTTGAACTGAATTTTACCCATCATAGCAGAATCCTGTGACATTTTCACGAATGCTGCTATTCCTCTTTATATAAAATAATACTCCTTTATCAGCAACATCATCTGTGATACACCACAAGCTACAACAGCAGGCCATGCAGTAATGAAGAAGAGTATGTGTGTGTGTGTGTGTGTGTGTGTGTGTGTGTGTGTGTACACGGTTAAGCTTCACAATTTCCATTCCCGATATTCAGCAGAGCTTTGTGAAGAGCCCCCTAGCCGGTTGTATTGTTACCATGACTACCTCCTCTCGGTCCAGGTTATTTATAGCATCCGCCAGCATTCGCCACAAGCCGATATTTTCACCTCTTAGAGAGGTATGCTTGTGCCAAAATGGTAGCCAAAAATGGGAGAAAGATGTGGAAATATGAAGTAGAGAAAAACAAATAACCCTAAAGTCAAGCTGAAATGTGCTGCTGCAACTGAAGGCTGTAAAAATATTAATGGATAAAGTACTGTTTCTATTATATTAGTGCAGAATCGAGTACTAGTGACTGAAAACTAGGCCTAGAAAACAAGAAACAAGGAAAACAAAAAATCGAATATACACTATATTTCCAAAAGTATTGGGACACCTGACCTTTTCTGTGGTTCTTTTCCAAACTGTTACCACAAAACTGGAGGCACTCGATCGTGCAGGACGTCTTTAGATGCGCATTTACTTGAATTCGGAAACCCAAACCTGCTCCAGCACCATCAGTCATCTGTTATTGACTAATTGTGAAAGCAAATTATTGATTACCAGACAAATTGTAAGCAAATGATTCAAATGCACACAACATCTTAATACCACATCGGCATGCGTGTATTTCCTCGTTATAAAAAACTCAACACATTTCATTCAAGTTGAACTTCAGCAAACCTTTAAAAAAAAGTATGTGAAATCTTTTACACATTTTTTAATTAAATTAGTTGATTTTAACGTTAGAAAATGGCTAAACGATGCCCTGAAACTCAAATGTGTGTTCTACCATCTTGTCCTTTTCATTTTCATTGATTTTCTCTCCTCTTCCTCTAATACTACTTTAATTAAATAAATTTGGTTTCTTCTTCTGACCAGGATCTGACCTTTGCAGATAAAGCAAACCCTGGGTTTTTTTTTGTTGGTGGATCGTGGGAAAGTTTGTTTATTTCCATGGGATGTTTACGTTCCCACATGGAGAACTCTCTTCTGGGATGATCTTTGTTATTGCATAAAAAAGCATAATGCTTTTCATTTGTAATCTAATAATTGCATCATTTAAAAAAAAAAAGAAGCAAATCCACATTGAATTCAAATCCAGTGTTCATGCTACCAAACAAAAACAAAAACCCTCATCAACTTCTAATTTGCTATTTAACATTAGTTTAATTATTTGTTAAATATATACAATATACATTAATTTTTTTTTTTTATAATTTTTCCATATATTTAATAATTTATAGCTATAATGTACCACTTCCTGAGCAATTGTCATGCACTGTATTATGTATTAGTATAAAAATGGTTCAATAAGAAGAGAAAATAAATGTTTTGTGGTTTATTCCATTATCTGGAGCACATCAGTACCGCAATTCAATACAGACTTTTTTTGTGGTTCACAAGCATCCGGACAACACGTGAACCTTAGATCTAGAACGAGGGGGCTGGGAGAAGAACCCTCATTGTCATGGATGACCTGCGTCTCCAGAGTCTCGTTTGCAAAATATTGGCTCAGCCAAAACCTGTCTCCACAATGATTTAGTGCCGAGGCCCAAGATCCCTCAGCCCATGCCAGTGTGTATCGCCATAGTAACCGCTTAGCACCGGGACCACAGAGATCTACACCATTCACACTCGATAGCTAAATCAACAGTAACTTCTATAAGTATAGACTGATTATTACTGAGTTTATTGTGGAAGCGCAAGAGCCATTTAAAGGAGACATATAAGAGACTACACTATATAACAAAACAATATTCTTTTCAGATGGAGCACAAAAAATGAAATGGGTTGCCCTGGAGCTTTACTTTGTGTGGGAAAGTAATTTTCTCTTGCACTAGTTTGCTGTTTTTGTGCTGCTTCTGTCTAAAACAATTTAAAGAAAGTAAAGACAATAGACTCTGGCAGGATTGAGTCTGAGCGCAGGAGTGAGAATGCTTCAATTTTCATCCTTTAATAAATCGAATATTTGATTTTTTTATATGAATACACCATTTATTAAGATTATACTAACAACAAAACGTAGAATTGTTTTTTTAATTAATTTTAATAAATTTAATTATTATTTTTTAATAATAAATGCTTCTATAATATACTCCTGCCCCAGTAATTCATTTTATTTTGTGTGGCACTTTTTACAATGGACATTCTCTTAAAGCAGCTTAATGGAGATATATAATATAGATACATAATACACTCCTGCGTAAATAATACACTCCTGTGTAAATAATACACTCCTACGGGTAAAATGTCGTTTTTACTTAACGCTGTTTAGACATGTCCAGATTGATGCAGGTGCATACTGTTGATATGGGGTGTAATTTTTCCCTTTTAAAATTGAGTTCCAGTTCCCTATTACAAACTACAAGGTGGCATCAAAAAAGTTTCTATTTGAGCTCTGTTTACAAAAAAAAGTACTTAATTAATCTAAATTTACACATTATTACTTTAAAAAGAATGCAAGGCTCCCAGCGTTTTTGCGACATCTGAAATGTGTTCTGGAAGTCTTCTTTTTAAAGCGTGTCAAGCGTCTTCTAAGATTCGAGCCGAATCTCCGCATTGGTGGAGCTGGATCTTCATCTTCGGGAAGAGGCAGAAATCCGCAGAGCCAAATCTGGAAAGTAGGGTGGGTGCGGGAGAGAAATCATCCGGATTGTTCTCCGGCGATCATTATGCACAAGTAGCCGAATGATTTTTCGGGGGTAGAGCTCGTCGGAGGTCGAAGGGCAGAATTTCACAATTATTCTAACTTGCTGTCTGCGATGAAGACGTGGTAGCGCACGTGGTCAGAATAGCATCAGTTACACCTTTAGTCTTGAATCTTTTCCATACCACCTCGTACAGTGTAAGCAATTCTATTAGCAGAAAGATCAGCCCTCTTTACACAATGTAGACATTTAACACGTGATTAACTATCAGTGTTACATAAAATAAATTAATTAGCTAATTTCAGTGTTTGCTAATATTAAGCTATTTTTAGCACTTAGCTTTCAGGAATACAGAGCTACATTATGTACCAAATATATTAATAAATCAATCTGTACTAAAGGAGCACTAGGCAGGAAAGAAATGTTCGAGAAGCCTTTGTTGATGCCAGACCTGAAGGTTATTAGATTTCAGTCATGGTTTCTTTTAGTTTGGCTCTCAGCATTGCACCCTGGGGATCGTTGAACTGTTGATGGACTCAAGTAACTATAATACAATGTGATCAATTGTAAAAAAAAGTGTGATTGAGGTCAAAATCATACTCAAGTTACATAATATGAGATTTACTTGGTGTTATAATAACCTTCATTTTTTTGGGAAGATGTTCTGGGAGGGTGCTTATGGAGATTTCTACTCAAGGATGTTAGTAAGGTCAGGCGAGGTGAGGAGGCCTGGGGTTCAGCCAGGGTGAAAAATTAATCCTAAAAGTATAGCAGATATTTATGGAGCTAGCTTTGTGCACAGGGGTTTTGTTAAGCTGGAACAGTTTTGGGAATCTTAGTTCAGCGTCTAAACTCCAGACGCCCTTTAACTATAGTGTGCCTCCAACATATTTGAACTACGTATGGATGGAGAAGTCAGGCGTCCCAATACTTTTGCTCATAGAGTGTATATATTGTACACCAATTTTTTTTTTACTTACTGCATAATGGCATGTTTGGCATACACAGTAATTTACCATGTTAGAAGCAGAAGAATTGCGATATTGCTATTCTTTTATTATATAAGCATCTAAAATTAGTTTAATATTGCATTTTTAATTACGCAAACGTGGCTCAATTGAGAAATTATTAACATTTAGCAGGAAATATGGACAGCACTCAAAAATATATCTTGGAAATGCAAAGACTCGTTCATACCATATGACCTTGCTGACCCTGACATTGTGAAATTGATAAATGCTATCGGTTCACAGAATTGAATTAGCTTTAAACAGCGTGATTTACATTCATGCTGTGCTAAAAAGACACAGATCATTAACACATCAATGCTTTTTGAAGGACTGCCATTAAATAAATTTGTACATTTTACATTCATTGTAACCTTGAACAGGGAAAATGAATGGCAGAGTTTTTGTATTCTGAGAACTTGAAATATCCAGAAACTCCAGAAACCTTTTTTTTTTTTTTTTTGTAGTTTCTGTAAATACTCCACTTCTACAAATGCTACACTTTATAGAACAATATGACCAAAAATATTGTATACTTTGGACAAAAGTATTGGGACCCCTGACTTTTTCTTCCATATGTGGTTCTTCTCTACACTGTTACAACAAAGCCGGAGACACACAATTCTACAGGACATCTTTTGGATGCCATGTAATAATATATTGCGTTTACTTGAACTCGGAAACCCAAACCTGTTCCAGCATGGAAATGTCAAGTGAGCTCCATGAAGGTCTGGTTTACATGCTTTGGAAAGGAAGATCTTGAGTGGCCTGTTTAGAGTGCTGATCTCATCCCTACTGAACACCTTTCAGATGATTGTGAACATTGACTGCACCCCAGGTCTCCTCACCTCTCCTCACCTCCTCACCAAGATTTTCTGGCATATGAAGGTTATGGAGTCTGGCCTTCAGTGGTGTCCTACCCAAATCAGTCCACCGCTTAACACCATCATTATGATGCCACAACTACACAAACCATCAACATTGTAGGAAAACGCATTAGAACAGAGTGTTGCATCACAGACAGGAATCTCATACAGTGAGAATAAATATTATTACTAAAACAAGAAACCCAGTAAACATCTCCTTTCACTGGAGCCACAGCTGCACCGCAGGCATACATCATCTCCAGCAGAAGCTTCAATTTAACCTCATTAAATAACTCCTAGTTTTCTGTGCATTAAGGTTTAGTGGGGAATGAAAATAAAGACAAAATGTGTGTTTTTGTGCAAATTTAACAGGAAAGAAAAAGTATAAACTGTTCAAGAAAAATGCTTAACAACTGTTTCGCAGACTTTTTCTCACGATGTCCAGCTTTTTAATGAACCTTCCGTTTTGTGAATGTCCTTGCGTATCTGCAATCGAATCCATTTCTTATCCTTTGTTAGCTGTTGTGGAATGGAAAAACAGCTATTAAATGCACACGGATATATTTGATCTTGTGTAGTTTGCTGCAGATGCGGTTTGCGAGTTCTGACTAGTGTGCTCTCTGACCATCTCAAAATATGATTGGTGAACGCAATGTACTTTATGCCACATCTGCTGATGACTGAAATATGATTAGATAGGAACTCTAACAGAAACAAACTCAGAACCCAGGAATACCCAATGCGTCAAAATGTGACTCCAGGGGATCCTGACCAAACGTCCATATGTGATGTTTGGGAGTGAGAGTTGGGAGTGTTGTTCAAGTAGTCCAGATCTCTGAACCGGAACCTGCGGCGTTGAAATTTGACGTGTTGTGGAATCAGACTGCAGACCGTTTTGTGTTATGAACGGGGTCGGGACTACGATAAATAAGAATAAAAAAGTAGCTTGCTATAAATTAATGATGGCAGGGTTACTCAATCCAGGTCATGTTTTTTCCCACATTTTCTATCTCCAAAACTGCCTCTTTCACCAACTTGAAAGCAGTGCAACTTAGATAAAAGCAATGAAATGAAGAGAAAAGACTAGTAGAAATAATGAAATACAAATACATGTAAAAATATGTTAAAAGGTGAGTCAGTGATTCGGATCGTGACCTGAGGAGGGCTGCGTGATGTGTAAAGAAAAAAGCTAACCAGGTTCACTATTGTTGAAAAAGAATCAATTATAGACCGGTGTGATATTATTACCACCCAGAGTGAACTGTTTTTGGACAACAGAATTCACTGTCATGTTTATTCCGCTTACAAAGTCGTATAACAGCAATTCAATGGCATGTTTATTGCTCCGTCAAACACCTTTAAGTAATTTAGTAACCATTCGCAAGTTGCTTCCTATAAACACTTATAGCAGCTATAAAGTCATTTCCTTATTTCACAGTGAAGTCCTCGGACGTGATGAGTCTCCTGTGGCAAAACAACAACGACTTGCTAACCAGTAACAAAGCACTGAATCTGGAGTTAAAAAAATGTCTCCTTTGAAGACATTTTATTATATTGAATTTTGAATATTAAATAACAGCATACATCTTAATGCATTAATTATAAGCCTTTGATTATCACTCCAATGCATTAGATTGAGTGCAAAATCTTTTTCTTGATTATATCTAAAAGAGAAAGCTTTTTTTTCCAGAAAGACTCCTCTGAACATATCAGCATACTCATAGCACACAATACATAATGATTGAGTAGAAGGCCTGCTTTCCTTCTTCATGTGATAGTTCAATAAGATTGCAATAATGCACCAATAAATGAATCTGCAGTGTGATGTATGAGTCGATACTGTTTTAATAAGCATTGCTGTGCTATTCAGCGTAGCTTCAGGACACCAGAAGTCAAAAGCACTTGGCTAATGATGCAGCACAAAGGAGGGGAAGCCGCCCCCTTTTGTAAACAGGCCTGGAGGCGTGGTCAGCTCAAACACAGCAACATGCGCTAATGTGCATTCCTGCGCTCTTTGTCCTCGCGCCAGCTGCGGCCATCGCAGAACCGACTCACTTTAATGATTCGAATTCGATCCCGGAAAAACTAAAGCGTTAATTGCATTATTTAGAAATGGCGGAAGATGCGTAGAAGTCTTACTCGTGTTTTTACAACTACAATTAACAATTATTATAAATAAATAATCAGTTAGCTATTTATAAAAAAGACCTTTTCGAACAATAAGTACATTTAGGCATCGGAAAAAGTGAATAGGGTTGAGATCTTTTACTTGTACCAGAAATGAGAAGAAAACTAACAACACAACAACAACAACAACAACAACGATAGGGTTGTTGCAAATCCAGCAAATTTAGGAATATGCTAAAAAAACCACAAAAAAACCCCCACAAAAAGTCTACACTAAAACCTTGTGCAGAAGCAAGAACATAGAAGATCATGAGTTCAATTCAATTCAATTCATTTTTATTTGTATAGCGCTTTTAACAATGAACATTGTCTCAAAGCAGCTTTACACAGATACTGTGGTGAAGGAAAAACTCCCTGAGACGGCATAAGGAAGAAACTTTGAGAGGAACCCAAGACTCAAGAGGAAACCCATCCTCATCTGGGTTGCACCGGATGTCCATTTATAGCAGATGTACGATGTTGCAGGATGCAGTGATGATGTTCAGAAGTGAAAAGTAGTCCTGAGTTAGTGTAGCAAAGTGTTAACATTAACTACAGTCCAAATCCATCTTCAAAGCTCCTGTTCTTACTCCGAAATTTCATGGAACCACCCAAGGCGTTGATGAGAAACCGTTCCAAGCTGCACAGATTGGCCTCCAAACGAAGATAACACTATCCAGAGGACGGCCTGGACGAAGTGGGAAGATTCACGGAAGGGAGAGGGAACAGTGGTCACTGGAACCTCAGGAGCTCAACTGCTCTGTTATATAACATGAGATAAATATCATTTGTTTTAGTTTAAGGTGTCAACTCAATACTGGTTTTGTTGTAACTTTTATTCTGATTTGCACCCCTTACAGACCTCCAGACTGCCTCATTAATTAAACCAGACTAAATCAGCAGCCTACGGATCAGTCTGATCTCATTAACCTCTGAAGTTTCTGCACATCTTACATTGTAGCACTTTGCCAAAGTCCAAAATAAAACTTTAAATGATCTTAATGGAACATAATACAGATGCACTTTTGAGACATACTGGAAGAATATTATATTGAAATATTGGAGGAAACCAGAAAACATTTATCTCGTGCCGAAATGATCACATGATGCATGCACCAATTTAAAAAATATGCATTGGGCTACTAATCTAATGCAGCAAGTCGCCATGCAAGTTGCACAGGAGTGTGATCTAAAACCCAGCGTTTGGTTTGCAGTCACGAACTGCTCTCTGGACTGGAGAAGAACCAACCCACGCGCGTGCAGGTGCCAAATGCGCCAATCAAAAGTACAAATAATGGGATAAAAATGACGCTGTAACTGATGCATGGTGATTTTTCATCTCGAAGGGCATCGCAGGGATGTTCTACTTCACTGAAAAGTGTGTGTGTGTGTGTGTGTGGGCGCTCTCCTCTCACACACACACACACACACACACCCTCTCTCCTCGTGCTTGTGTGTGTGTGCGCGCGCGTGTGTGAATATCAGCTCCTCTAGCGTTCAGCACTGAGTCTAATCACCGAGCTGAGACTCGGAGGAAACACTGTAGCACCGAAAAGCACCATGGAGTAGTCCTTATTTTCTCCTTTGATGGATTGTGCATTCTGGCCGGAGTGTAAGGACACAGCAATAGCGCGGTAAGTTCAAAGAGATGAGATAAGATGAGACGAGATGAGATAAGCCGCGAGCTTGCGGAGGGACGGAATGGCTCGAGCGTCGTGTCGCGCCTCTTTGCAACCTGCCATTGTGCGTCGCGCGCTTCGCGTGTGTTCTCGTTTCCGTGATCGTCCGATCGGCGTGTGCACGAGCTCGCATGGTTCGTGTAGAGAGGTGAGGGAAGGAGCTTCATGCACGAGCCTGCAGCAAATTTGGGTTTCTCAGTTCCTAAGTGGAAATTTGCATGTTAGAGACGAGCATGTTTTCCCAGGGAGCTTCCCCTTTGAGACTAAGGAAGATCACACACACACACACACACACACACACACACACACACCTGTCTCCATGGAAGATTTCACCTCCATTTCTCACCTGAAATGTTCAATATTTTACTTTTTTCAATTTTTTTATTTCAAATATTTCTTCCCACCGTCTACACACGGTTAAATATGGCCTTCAGAACAGTTCCTTGGTGTTCTCCAGTAAGGAAAAGCATTTAATAATCAAGAAAAACCTACATCACATGTAGAATATTTACAATGCTAGAACCATCAATCAGAGAAACCACCTAAAGAACCACTGAATAACCTCTTTTCATTCTTCATCATTCGTTCATGTTCAGTCGCTGCTTGACTCACATGCGGATACAGAACCCGTCCCGGGAACGTCAGCTGTGAGTTGGGATGACACCCAAGTGGCACGTGACGTGAGGTCCAACACTCTGGGTTTACACCCAGCACGTTTTTGAGAGGTGAAACGAAACCGGAGAATCCAAAAAACCTAGACGGATGAAAGGAGAACATGTGAAACACCAAACTGATAAAAACTCAAGCTCAGGATTGAATCAGAGACTTCAACTGTGTGGATGTAATGCTATTTTATAAGTAAAAAATAATATATTTATATATATATATTGAGAAATATACAATCATTAGGACTGTGAGAGAAACATTTGTGAGGATTTTTTTTTGGTTGAAGGTCATGTCTTGTGAATAATTCCACCAATATCTGAGAAATAGGGATTGACTTATATTTGCTGTCCTCTTAGCTACAGAAGCTTGCAGAAACCAGGCACGGTTACTTGACACACGTTTAGAGAAACGTTATGAGTATGACGCTCGGTTCTGTACAATACGTGCATCATCTGGTTTCGATGGCAAAACATCAAGGATTGGATTAAAAGAATGGGGAAAAACTTCATGAGGTGGTAAAAGGAAGAAACCTTGAGAGGAAACAGACTCGTGTGTGTATAAACAATGTCTTTTCATTACAATTCCATCACTGTTGAGGTTATCAAATGTTCAGTGATGGACACCTGAATGCAAAAAAACTGTTCATGGCAACTGTAGTCATTATATCAGACTTATTATGTTAATTACAGTCCAAATCTCATCAATATGATTTATAAGTGGAACCCTGTTTAGAACCTTCAAGGATCCATGTGGAACCATCTTTAGCAGCAGCGAGCGGTCTCTAATGGAAAGGAACTCTGTAAAGAGACCACGGGTCACTTTTAGCATCAAGACTTACATTTAAATTCATTGTTGACGTTGCCAAATGCAGTGTTAATGTATTTATTTATTGATTAATAAATGATTTGAGAAAGCAGAGCTCCGTATAGGTCAGGATTGTGCATGTTTACACTGAACTTTAAATCCTTTAGCAGTGACAATATTTTCTGTAGGAGATCAGTAGGTTTGTGTAAGGAGTAGTTTATTACAGTCTTTTTTTCTGATAGCTAATGCTTCTGTGTTCGTTTCTTGGCTCACGAGACGAGACGAGACACGAGATTGGGTTCACGAGAAAGAGACGGGGCGTGATTTTTACACACAATTTTTCAAGAACATTTTTATTTGTTCGACTGAAAGTCACAAAAACAATTCAAGTGCATTTTGAAATCAACTTGTAGCGAACGTCACCTCACTTCTACTTTTATTATGCGGTAAAAGCAAAATATGTTAAATGTTTTGCCACACGTTCATCTGACTGGCTTCTCCTCTGTGTTTTCACACAAGATCTTTGGACTTCCGGTCCACAAATTGGACATAAAAAAAAACACAAATGAGTTTGCAAACAAGAATAGCAGCCATAATGAAAGTAGTTCTCTCATGAAAAGTGCGTGCAATTCACCAAATATTTCTAAAAGCATAAAACAGCGCTAAGAGACACAGCCTAAAATATTGTCAAGTTCTTTTTTCAAGAACATAAATATGCCTGTGTGTTCCTTCAGGCAGGAACTGTGTCTGCTGCAGCTTAAAAGACACGCTCACTTGGAACAGAGGTAGCAGGGACGGAAAGCTATGGATTGGAAAGTGGAGCCAGTAAAGGATATAGTGTATAGAGCAGTTTTCTCTCTACCAATTCCAGATTTCTCACTAGAGAAAATGGCTTCATACGGAATCAGCTGCAGTGAGAACCAATGAAAACGTCTCTGTCGTTCGGTTTTGTCGTGGCTCTGGTGCTTGAGTGTGGAAGGTGAGATCCAAAAGCATTGTCTGTCACGATTTCCCCCTCTTTCCACTGGATAAACAAAACGCTGTCACGCAAACGATTTTAGAGCGCCGCAAGCGTCAATTTAACCCTCACGAGAAATTTTATCACAGTCCCAACATAACGTTTTAATATCACGAGATCTCGTAGCATGAAATCTCGTCATACACCTGCTAGTTAAACCTACGTTTGGATTGTGAGTGCTTGAATACTGTAGAGGGTTTTGCACCTTAATATCAGAGCATACGTTTTCAAGGATGGTTTAATCCTTGTTTCGGGAAGACAAATCTCTAGATTTTGGCTAATCTTGATTTACATACATTAATCGGGCTAAATCAGAAATCCTGCTTTCTGGAGCAGAACCCTGGAGATTCACTGGCCTACACTGTGTCAC
Source organism: Silurus meridionalis (assembly GCF_014805685.1). NCBI lineage: Eukaryota > Metazoa > Chordata > Actinopteri > Siluriformes > Siluridae > Silurus > Silurus meridionalis. The sequence goes on from NC_060894.1 coordinate 21,079,539, forward strand.
TGTGTTTTTTGCTCGGAGAACACCAGATTTAACTCATTTTAACTCCAGAAAGAGTTCTAGCAGGAATCTAACATCATAATCTGGGTGTACAGAAATCAGGGTTGCAAAATTCCAGGACATTTAAAGACTGTAAACTTTGGAATAAACTTGGAATTTCCAAAATTACATTTTAGCATATTATAGGGAATTTAAATGTAGTTAATAATATATCTTGCAGGATAATCTTAGATATACAGTAACATGCAGTAACACAGAATTTATTGACTCCTGCACACAAAATAATGCCAAAAAAAATGTCCATCTTGGTAAGTATTTATGTAAATTACATAAATATTACATAAATCTATGTTGAAAACTTCCTTGTGCTCTGTGTAAGCTACTGTGGAAAAAAATTCTACTAACAATTAAATCAAAGTCAAAATATGTAATTTTTAAAATCTCTATTATTTTGCATGCATCACCTCATGACCAAACAAAATGTTTAGATTTATGATTGTATATGAAAGTTTTTACAAATTTCCCAAAATTTCCAATTAATTCCCCAAACAATTCTTATATATTCCTGATAAGGTTTAGACTTGGAATATTTCAAAAAATTCCCAAAATAAGGTTCCCATGGAAGTTTCTGGAAATTTTCCAGAAATTAACCAGCAATTTTCTGCTCCTTTGCAACTCGAAACAGGAATGCAGATTAGAACGCTTTGGTAAACAGTTTAGTGAAGTAGTGACCAACCTAGAAACCGGTCCAGAGACGGGGAGTAACAAAGTACAAATTCGTTTTTCTGGAGTCCGCACTTTATTTCACTATTTATTTTTCCGACAACTTTTTACTTTAACTCATTAATTTTTTTACACAAATATCAGTATTTTCCACTTCTTGCATTGTCAAACCAGAATCGTTACTTTAGTTTGAATCTATTTGGGGACATGATCAATATTTTTTCATCTTATTGTGCGCCGGCTTTTTCAATCCACCACTGGTGTATCATTTCTTGGCTCTAACACACACCACAGATGCAGACTAGACTACGAAGCTAATAATGAGCACGGCAGAAGGCAGCAATAAGTAAAACGAGGATGAGACAGAGAAAGTCAGTGATGTAAACATGGATAATTTCATTAGGTAGCAGCATTTAAAATGTTTTTATATTAATATATTAATATGATTTAATGTTCAGTTTCCGGCATGACACTAAAACAGGTAGTAGTAATGACAAATTTTTACTTAAGTACGTGTCAGAGCCCAAACTTCTTTACTTTAACTTGAGTAAAAAAAGGTGCAGTCAGAACTTTAACTTTTCCCAGAGTCTTTTAAAACATGAGGATGTGAGTATTTTTTCGGTCTCAGAACCGGTAATTGAAATTTTTTTCAATTCATTGTAACCTTTTCTTGGTGGTCATTAGATTTCTTTCCAGGGACACCTGAAGAGTTCTGCACGGTTTGTTTATTTTTCCCTGTCAAACACACCTTCTGTGTACTTCTGCTAATGGTCAAGTTTCGAGAAGGAAACCAAACCATCTTTTAAACCATGTGCAGAGGATCACTCAGGGATGAAACGTGATCCTGTGGGTTGGGGGTCAACCATATGTCATGCTTTAGGTTGATATTGATCAGTTTAAGAATTAGAAGGGTTTTAGTTTCAGTTGTATGTAGGTTTTATTTCTAACTGACAGAATTAATTCTTGATTAGTTGTCATTTATCCAACTTTTGGTGCAGAAAAATGCTTCTTGTAAAACTGCTAGTCCCAGTCTAATAATTCTATTGCACAATTCCAATCATCTATGATCATTATTAAAATTCCAGTTCTAGAAATAGTTCAAAACAGTTCTAAAGCAGAGTTAATGACCTCATCTACAGGTATAGAAAACAATATATTTTAGGAATAAATCCTTTTTTTTTTTTTTTTAACAGGAATAGACAAATCAGTGTGAGTTTCCAATTAGCCACCTGTGTCCTCTGAAGTGCCTGTAGCTCTTCTGATAGTGGAGCAAAAATAAATATAGCATCTGTCTATATTGTGTTTGAAATGCCATTTTCTCAACAATAATGTATTGCATATAGAACTGTTGTATAAAAGGAATGTTTCTCTCAAATTCTGCAGTTATACTGAACGTTGTAGCTGTGATTACTGAGATTCAGTATCTCCACTCTCTTACTTGTGAAAAGCTCTTGTTTGCTTATACCCCAGTGCCATCATTTCATCACGGACAGCAAGTTAGAACAAAGGATTTGACACCGTTGCGGAGATTCAGCACGAATCGCAGAAGACTTCCAAGACACATTCCAGAAGTAGCTGGAATGCTGTGTGTGCAAGGGAACTAGATTTTAAGGTGATAGTGTGTAAACATAGATAAATAAACTACTTTCTTATAAACAGAGCGAGTCTTTTTGATACCACCTCATATTTATATGGCAGAGGGTTCTCATAAATGCATTATAAAAGGGTGTAATTGTTGAGGGGAAGTGGTAGCTCAGTGATTACGGCTCTGGATTACTAAACAGAAGGTCAAGGTTTTCAAGGCCCCTGTATCGCCAAGCTCTTGAGTCCCTTAACCCTCTATGCTCCAGGCATCTGACCCAAGCTTCCTAACCTAAGGTAAAAGTGCCTACCAGGTAAAAGGCACCTTTATCTGGATTTCTGTACGAATTTTCCCGCATATTTGGAAGCTACCTTTAGTATTGGTACATTGTTAATAAGAACTAAAGATGATCTGATCTCTGCTTTTGTGCACGAGAAAAACATTTATGTGAATTTACTAGCTTTTCCCACACCGGTTCGCTGCATCAAAAGTAAACAAGCACCACAGGGGTTCTCAGGAGTGCATTTGCTAAATTCTTTCTCATTTTCTAGACAATGATTTGTTGTTAACCCCCTTAAAAGCTTAATAATTTGCCATTTGGCATCAGTCCATTTGTTGATGTGTAGGAATATAGTTAATATAAAGCCTCTTTTTCACTGTGTGTGTTGTTTGCAGGCAATATATATGAGGATTAAAACAAGCCAGGGTAATAAAATCAAGGTTTCTGACTCAGTAGCCAGCTTAATGAGTGTTGTTGCTCAACACTAGATTTGTACAAATGGAAAAGTTCTGCTATCTCATGCATTTAAACACTACATTAGCATTCATTTATTGAACTCTGGCTAATGTTGTGCTGTCCAGGGCTGTGTTTTCCAAACGAGGTGATTGTAACGGTCTGTGATGTGAAGTTTTGGGCTAGTCCAGACCTTTTGAATCAACTTGTTATTTTCTTACTGGATTTTCAATGCATTTTGTGTTTTACAAAATAATTTTTTAACACTGAATCTAATAAAGCAAGCATTTAATGTTTACTTCGCCCCAGGCATCCACAGATTATTATTTTTTTGGATGGACATAGAAAATACGTAATGTCCTTAACTAGCGTTAATAGCATGTTGATAGCATGAGGACATTGTGGACATTCTATTGATTTTCTTCAGCACATTTTCTTTCATCAATAATTCAAAAAATCATTTACATAACATGTCTGTACCTTCAGTGTCCTCATTAATCAGCATCACAATATAATTAAAAATAAAAATAAAAATCCTGAGATTTTCAGGATATTGGGATGATGCTACTTCTTGTTCAAACATCTGACCATTCAGACTATTTCATAGGAGTTATTGTGCTGAGAAAACGGCTAAAAAATAGATGTTTCAGGTGGTGAATGGGTTCACACCTTAATGCAATAATACATCTGAATTATAATAGATTTTGAAGTGGGGTTTGATGATTATTTATGGGTGTTAAGGAATTTAGCATAAACATGAGCATGTTATGGCAGACATTTGTTTGTCTGGTCACTGTGCATTTGACCTTTTCTTTCAATTCGGTATATTTACATTATAATATACTAGGGATGTTAAGATTCACCGATTCGCATCAGTGCATCAGCATAAAGTTAGTGATGCATTGATTTCAAAAAGTGCACATCAAAGTTGCATTTTAGCGCATAAAATATATTTATTTCCCTGTACCGTAATTAATAATAACCATATATAAGCCGCACTGAATTTTACAAATATTTTTATTTTTAACATAAATAAGTCTACACTAATGTACTTTACATAGGCTTTAACAAAAGACACGTTACACACGGTATAATGGGTGAAATAGGTTGCGCTTCCTTTAGGAGCATAGCGGTATTTTGGGAATAGCATGCCAGAAGCGAGCTCTCCCTTCACCCCAACGCGTTACAACGGCTTGTATCTAAACAGTAGCCGACCAAGAAAGTCATTGTTCACTGTCTTCCTCCTTCCTTTCACAACTATCTCTCTTTTGGCATCGTCGTGCGTTTAAAAATCACCCGATGGAAGTTTTTTCTCCCGATGCCGTGCAGCTCAGAACACAGGTGAGGTGCGTTTTTCCGTTCAAAACGTGGGAAAAAAAGTAGCGGCTTATAGTCCGAAAAATACGGTAATTATACTTTTATTATTTAAAAAATAAAAATTGTGACCGATATTTTATATGTAGACTGATTTCTCGAGTGCGTTCTCTCAGCACTGCTGCTGCTACGTGAATATGATGCATCACAACACTACGGAGACCCTCCTGAGAGTCACATAGAATACAGATTAACATGGCAGAGGTAGATTTGCATTTTCCTGGAGACAGAACAGGAAATTTTATAGTTAACTGTTTGTGAAATGGCCATGCTTTAGAAGTCAGAGGGCATTTAGGTAAATTGATGATTTGTTGTCTGTCTGAACCCAAAACAATTACACTATTTGTACCATGTTAAACTGCATAACATTGTGTTGAATGGAAATCGTATATCGCATCGTAATAGGGGGTGAATCGTATCGCACCAATAGCTGCTTCATATGTATCTTTAATGTATCGTGTCGTTGGCTGTGTCGGTTCAGTTATGGAGATGCACATCCCTAATATAGAGTGTCAGTAGAACACAAATGGCATCCCGACATAGCTTTTGTTGTGTTGTAAGTAATAGCGCAGGGACTTCTGAAAGAACATGTTTATGTAGTGGCCCAGTCGTAATAAAATCCCCTCCAGTCGTATTGGAAATGTGATAAACCCTGTATGATCTAATGCTCCTGGAGTGTGAAGTCCAGTACAGCATCTCCTAGACGCCGGATGATTAATGGCACCAAGTCTGGCACAATAGCAGGTTTTACATATCCACCGAGAACCCTCTGTTCTATCTCGCACTCTAATTCATCGAGGCGGTTAATGTAAAACACCTCCGTCAAGTTTTTAATTACCCAGCACCTGAAGTGCATGTGGGTTGCTGCGTCTCGTTTGCAGAATGCTTTTCCCAGGCAGGCGCCGACTTCCCAGTGTGAGTCAGTAATGGATTTTCTCCTATTGTTAGATCGTGCTGAATGTAAATAGATATTGAAGTGCAGAGGTTTCGAGGCGTTTTTGTTCGTGTGCAGAGCTTGGCATTCACGCCAGCCAAAAAAAGATTTCTGCTTGACTGCCCGAGTCCTTCATTAGTATGCCTTCATTTTGTAAACAGGTCAAACGGATGCACAAAGCATTTCACAATATTTTTCAGCTGTTCTGGAATTAATTTGCATTTTTTTGCGTATTAAAACAAAAAAGATTTTTCTTTTTTCTTTTTATAGCTATAATTGCATCCAGTAAAGTTCCTTCATGAATATTATCCGATATTTATGGATTCTTGAACCAAGACCCTGAGCTAATCTAACATACTCTGCACTTTATATGCTATCTAAAGGTCATCATTTGCACTGGTGGACAAATGGTTTTCACAAGTTTAATCCTGCAACCAGCGGAAGTGAAAACTTCATTAAAATATAGGACTCACAAATGAGATAATGTTATTCATGGTGCAAAAAAAAAAAACCCTTGAGAACGGTGAATCTGGTGTGACTGTTTGGTAGAAATCGATTTATTATTGTGGAATTTGATCTTTGTTTTAAATGTGCGAAGTTTATGTATTAGAATGGATTTCGAGACAAAGACTCCCGGAGCAGGAATGCGATGGAAAACAGTGCTATACGAAGCAAGTAAGAGAACAGTGCAGCACAAATGCTGTTATATAACTCAACACCCAGTTACCTCACATTTAAACACTTCATTGAGCAAAAAATAAAGACAGCATCCAGGCTTGAGTAATGTCTTCACATGCAACAAGCAAATGGCAATTCAGTCGACGATGTGAACATGATGTGAACATGATTATCAGGAGAGGATCGAGGCTGAAGTCTGTGGCTACATGATTTCGACCCAACCGTGTATTCCCCATAGTTTTCCATAAGACATTCGAACATGTTGGGGCTTTGACTTGCCCAGTTCTTTACCTGACTCATCAAATGTATGATGATATGGTAATCGTGATGTCATGCTTGCCAGCATAGACTGACATATACATTGTTATTACCCTTATAATGACCTCATTACCTCAGCCAATACCTCAGCATGTTCTAAATGAATCAATATTCATTTACTGATTAACAGGGTCCCGCTTGACTAATTGGACAAAGTCGAATCGGCCAGTGGTCCTCCAAGAGGTATTGTAAGTTACCCAGATACACGGGTACTGCTCCTGAGAAATTCTGTTGCGGCCATTAGGGGCCAAAACACCTTTTCTTCTTCTTTTTCTTCTTCTCTTGGCTAGGTTGTCCATGGCAACCCATTGAACCATCTGGTAAAAGGTTGTACATTTTGGCACACTGATTTTAGAAGGTCAGAGGTACATTCTGACCAAATTTGGGCCAAGTGCTTTCAAAATTCCAGCCCCACCATTGGGTTAAATTTGAGTTCAAATTTTTGTTTCGGCTCATAAATTGTGAATTGTGTCTCAGCCCAATTTGGATTTTATATAATAATGTTTCTTATACAATTATCTGACCTTTTTTTAATTACTTCAAATAGTCCAACATGAAGTGATGCTTTCCGTCATTATTATTAGTAGTACAATTCGCAATATAACTCTCAATACAATAAAATGAAATCTCCCCAAATCCCGCATGGTTTGTTTTCCCAGATTTAACTGAAACTGACTTACGAACCTCAGTGGCTATGATTGTGTGCTAACTGCTATCACATTACGCTAATGGCAGTCAGGGAGACTTGCTGATTCGCTGGGTTTTAGATGACAGGTGAGTCATGGTTTGTCCCTCAGGAGGCAGCTTGATCACACAGACAGAGACAGAGACAGAGACGTAGGAATCCTCTAGAGACTGAAGAAGAGATTTCAAGATGTGTGCTGAAGTTCAGCTGTCCCTTTTGTAAGCATATATGGCTTACTCTCAGCCAATCAGAACAAAACTACTGGAGGAAGCTGTAATAACTAAACATTCCATCAAAAAACTTTGAATTTAGTTTTCTATTTTGTATGTAAATGCTTTATTACTAATTTCAGCTGGCTAGATTGTTGCTAGCAAAGGTTTTTATGTTTATTTGTAGCCTGATTAGCCAAACGCAAAAATACATACATAAATCTGAATACAAACTTCACTCTTGTGAGCCGAATGCAGCATTAATGCAGGGTTTGGGATGATAGCTAATGAAATCAAAGGACCATGGATTACTGTTCTGATTGTATGTTTTCTTTTGGATATTATTGTGTTTAATTCAGCTTTGATAATCACCTTGATTATAAAATGGCATAACCTGAACAGAATATACAAGTAAAACCTTTTTTAAACACCTTTAAGTGTATTTTATTGTCGAAGTAATTACCTCACAAACAATTATGCTAATAATAAATCAAAGAAAAATGATCAAGGAATTTATTTTTAGCAATTTTAAGAATGTTAATATTGTTTAAATCAATAAAAAAAAAGAATTTCCTTGATGCTATAAAAATTCACAATTTATCCACAATTTCACCGGGTTCATAGCTTTCTAAAGGTTTCTACTTGGAACTCCATCTGAAAAAGAAAACCCTCTTTTGAATAGAATCTCAAAGAATCCTTAAAAACTTTTTTTTTTTTTTTTTACAATTGTACGATTTCTCTGTATATATTTGATTTTAATTCGATATTTGGTTATTTATCCATAATCTTGTATGATGAAATGTCTACAGTATTGTAGTTAAGTGAAGGAGAGATTATGTATAACATGGATATTTGTAACATGGACGTCGTCTTTCATTCAGCAGATGAAATTCCCATGATAGACTGTTAGCATGAATCCAGCTGTCTTCAAAGTTCCTTATTTAGGTCAAAATTCATTTCAGTGACACATTTCTTGAGAAAGCAGGGCCGTAAATTCATACCCACAGTCGAATGAAATTAGATTGAACATGATGAAGTGAACGTGATACTGTTTTTTTTTTTTTAGATGCTGTTTACGATAATGTGAAAAAGATGCCGTTCTTCCTTTACATGAACAACAAGCCATATAAAATCCTTCCTGGACAGCTGCAGCTTCTTTTCCCAGAAGTATTCAATACAAATTGATCTAAAGCCAGAAAACAACCACAATTATTATTATTTTTTACATCAAAAGAATCATCCTGTTTTCTCAACATGAAATTTAAAACCTGGAAGTCATGTTCTAGTAAAGCTAAAAGAAAAGAATGTGTGATTTAGTAAAGGACAGAATGGCGTGTAAGTTCAGATGTGAGCTGACACATCTGGCATCCTGAGGTTGCACCAGCTCCAGTTGTTTCCCACCTCATGAAGATTATGAACCTTCAAAGAAGTAGCTGCTGACCATGCAAACATCCTGAACCATCTAGAGACGTACCAGTGCCATTTGGTTTCCACTTCATGTAGAGTTTGGACATTGGACCTTTGAGTGTTTAAAGGCTCTGGCATGGAGAAGATGGTGTTGGATATATGATGATTGCAAATGTTGAGCTATTTTAGGAGTTGCTCAGTAGCTCCTGGTTCCAGAAGGTCGACTGACTGTATTAGGACATTAATCATAATTTGACACTACGGTGGTGTTCACGGTGGTTCTCACTCTCCAGTGTTTTCATTGTTTTAAGATTTATAATCACACTCTTGATGTCACCCAGATGAGGATGGGTTCCTCTTTTGAGTCTGGTTCCTCTCAAGGAGTTTTTCCTTGCCACGGTCGCCCCAGGCTTCATCATCAGGGATAAAGAAACATCATTAAATTTTAAGTTCTGTAAAGCTGCTTTGAGACAATGTTCATTGTGAAAAGCGCTACAGAAATGAACTTGAACATCCATCAATACAATTAGGATTTAAAAAGCTACCTGCTGCAGCTGTGCCAAGGACCTTTCAAGAAATCATGAAGTAGTAGGCATTATGTCTGATGACTCAGATCGGCATTAAACACAGTCACAGTTACTTACTGGGTATGTGTTTTCATCTGAAGTGTCTTTGAGTCTGTCAATGACTTTTTGGTCAGATATTTTCTTCTAGGTTTTTCTAGAAATGGGTCGTACCTACTGAAGTGATGTGCTGTGTGAGAGATAATTGATAACTTATTAAAAAAGGAATGAACACCTGAGATTTAAATGACACCTACGACACATTTCTGTATGTTTTTGTTCTATCAGCATGAACTGTTGTAAAAAAACTTTCTTTCAGCTGTTTTTACGCTGGATGCTCTTCCTAACGCAACCCTCCCCATTCATCCGGGCTTGGGAACGGCACTGAAAGTGGCTGGGGGTGGTTCCCTGACCGGGGATCAAACCCGGGCCGCAGCGGTGAGAGCACCGCATCCTAACCACTAGACCACCAGGGAACATCAGCATGAACTGTTGTATTTCTCTAAAAACAGGAAACATTACACTTGTGTCACACTTTATGGTTTATTATCTATTCAATTCTGCAGTATTCGGACAAAAATATCGGGTTCCCAAGTGTATATGCCTATTTGTTAATAAATAAATAAAAAAACAATCATTACTATTACTATTATTTGAATACATTCAATAAATAAATAAGTCTTTTAAAATGACTGTGTGGTTTACCAAGTTGATATTTTATATTAGATTCAAACTCATTATTTAAATAAATATAATAAATATAATTTTGTTCTTTTGCCCAATAATTTTGTAATTTGTCCCTGACCATATATATATATATATATATATATATATATATATATATATATATATATATATATATATATATATATATAATATCTCAGAATCAGGTTTATTATCACACACAAGAAATTTGGTTCCAGCTGTTGGTGTCTCTCAAAAGTACACACATCTTTTGACAACATAGACAATACGAGACAATACAAGACAATATAAGCAATATGAGTTTTAAATAGTAAAATATACAAAGTATATTACAGATCAGTAATGTACATTGTGTGAGAGTGCAGAGTAGTGCAAATAGCAGTATTGTCTGTAAGAAAAAAGAGGTTACTTTAAAACATTTGTACAAAATACAGCAGTAACAGTGTGTAACATATGGGGATGATGTGATGACTGACTGTTCTATAGATAATATATGCAGTAATTATAGATATGAAGCAGGTCATATAATTAAGGTCAGTTGATAATGAGGGTGATTGCTTGGGGAAAGAAACTGTTCCTGTGTCTGGTAGTTTTGGTGAACAAAGTTCTGTAGCTCCTGCCAGGAAGGAAGTAGCTGAAAGAGGTGTGAAGGGTCAGTAGTGATTTTTCCTGCCCGGTTTCTGGTTCTTGTAAGGCCTGGAGAGTGGGCAGGGGAGCACCAATGATTTTTTTTCTGCTGGTTAAACTGTTTGCTGCAGTCTGTTCCTGTTCTGTCTTGTTGCTGTGCCAAACCAAATGGCGATGGATGCGCACAGGACAGATTCAATGTCTGCAGTGTAAAACTGCATCAACAGCTCCTGTGGCAGACCAGACTTCCTTAATAGGTGTAGACGTACATCCTTTGCTAGGCCTTTTTAGAATTTTAGGTCTTGGGAAATGGTAGTTCCCAGAAACTTGAAGGTCTCCACAGATGACACAGGGCTGTCGGATATTGTGAGATGGAGTAGTGTTGAGGGGTGTTTCCTAAAGTCCACTATTATCTCCACAGTTTTGAGTGTGTTTATCTTTAGGTTGTGCTGACTGAATCATAGCACATGCCGCTTAACCTCTTGCTGATATTTAGTCTCGTCTAAATCTTATATTTCTCCAATGAGTGTAGTATCATCTGCAAATTTCAAGAGTTTAATAGAATTGGGGAAAGGACACATCCCTCAGGAGTGCCAGTGCTGACTGTCTGAATACTGGAGGTAAACCCATTCAGTCTCATCTGTTGTTCCCTGCCTATCAGTAAGCTGGTGATCAACTGACAGATGGCAGGGGGTATAGTGAGCTTTGGGAATTTTGAGTTTTCAAAATTATTGTATTAAACGCCGAACTGAAGTCGACAAACAGAATCCGGACAAATGGCCCTGAGCAATCAAGGTGTTGGAGAATGTAGTGTAGTTTTCTCGGTAGGAAAACTGTAGGGGATCCAGCAGCTGCTCTGTTACATTGTTTAGGTGGGCTAATACCAGCTGCTCAAAGGTCTTCATGATGACAGATGTCAGAGCGACAGGCCTTAAGTCATTCAGGCCGGTGATGGACCCGTCTGGGCCAGGTGCTTTCTGTCTCTGGAAGAGCTGAGGTACGTCCTCTTTGCAAATTGTGAGCGCAACTTGAATGCTGGAAGGAGTTGTTAGAGGGGTTCCCAAAGGTGTGATGGGGCAGTCAGTGGACTGGGGGGGATGGAATGTGTGAAGATATTGTTCTCAAACCTGCAGTGGAAGGTGTTGAGGTCATCAGCCAGGTCTTTGTTTGCTTCAGTGGGGAGGGGTGGTCTCCTGTAGTTTGTGATGTCTTGCAGGCCTGTCCAAACTGATGCAGGGTCATTAGCTGAAAACCTGCTATTTAGCCTTTCAGAGTAGCTTCTTTTGGCTATTCTGATCTCCTTTGTCTGTAGGTTTCTGGCCTGCTTATACTGGGCTTTGTCCTCCCCTTTGTAGGTATCCTCCTTGGCATGTTGAAGTTGTTTAAGTTTGGCTGTGAACCATGGCTTGTTGTTACTGAATGTGCAGATGGTTTTGGTTGGCACACACACGTCTTCACAAAAACTGATGCAAGATGTCACAGTGTCAGTTAGTTCATCCAGACTGTCAGTTCCAGCTTCAAAGACAGTCCAATCAGTGCAGTCAAAACAGTCTTGTAGTTCCTGCTTTTTTTTCTCGCTGGTACATCTCTTTACTGTTTTGACTACAGGCTTAGAAGAAATGTAGTTTTTAGTAATTTTTTTTAAATAATTTTACAGAGTTCCCCAAGGCTGCCCAGGTCCTTAAAAGTCCTTAAAAATTGTGTAGCAATGATCCAGTTTTCTTTTCTCTTGTGGGACAGTTAATATGCTGCCTATATTTCTGAAGTTCAAGTGTTAGTTTTAATCTGGTAAAGTCTCAAATTATAATAAAAAAGAGAATCCAGAATTTTTTGCTCCAAGTCAGATATTTGGTTTGCCAGGTTTTGCAGTGCATTACTCACATTGGCCTGCGGTGGGATGTGAACTCTGGTTAGAATGAATGAGGAAAATTATATTCTTTGTAACTTCTTGTAAAAACATCTGGATCTAGTCCAGAACAATACGTTTTGAAAGGACCTGAGGACCTTCACCTCGTCACATCTCCATAGCATTTCCGTTAAACAGAGGAATTTGGCCGGCTTGTATATGCGGTAAACCGTTTTCCTGAGCAGAAGGACTGATTGAATTTGCAGGACATCTGGGAATTGATGCTATGCAATTACAAACGAAAAAGCTGACAAATGAGTGCTTGAACAAAATCATTTTTAATGAAGTTGTTCTCGTTTACTTAAATCCACCGCAACAGCTTTTGTTTGGGTTGTTGTGCAATCATGACGAGTTAGTATATGTTTCTGCTTATAGACCATGTCCTGATCGATTATTGTGGACTTTTCAAAAACCTCTCCCTTATTATGCCTACTTTAACTGTAAGTCATTTTAGTTCACTTTTTATATAGTGTTTTATAATATATTAATTATTATTAATAATTTATTAATAATAATTTATGATCAAATGTTAATTATTAATATAATTTAATTCAAATTGTTTTTATATTGTAGCCACAGAATTTGATCTTTTTGTAGTAATAAATACACAATTAACAAGAGAAAATATAAAATATTAATATAATTAATTATATTAAAAAGTCATTGTATGCCACATTTTAACAATTGGTAATCAACTATTATTAAAATCGTTAATATTATATTTAATTGATTTTTTATAATTTTATTCTTATAGTTCATAACTGTATTTTTACAAAATATAATAATATTTTGTGTAATAATTAATAATAATTAATAATCATTGTAAGGCAATAGTGTCAGTTTTGTTCCCCGTATCTGTTTATTGATGGTAAGAAATGACGGAGTCTCGCAACCTGATTACTAATTATTTATGCTGTTTTTCATCAGAACTGTTTAAAATAAATGTATACGAAAAGCCCTGGTCGACCAAACGTTTTCAGTAGTCCAGCTTTTTCTTGATTCTGCTTTAGAGTCTACTATTAAAGAGTAAACCGTGTAGGTGAATTGCTTAACATTGGACCAGTTAGCTTTGTTGGGTTATTTGCTGCGATATAAGTGATAAATCTTGTACCTTTAAGCTACATGTTAGTTTATATGGGCTTATGCTAACAGTGTGCTATAGTCATATTTCAATTCAATTAAATTTGCTTTATTATATGATTATAGAAATAGAGAAGAAGTAGCGTTTGACTGGACAGGCTAGTTTAAATGCGTAGTTGTCCTGAAGATTTCCAGAGAAAGAAAGTTTGAAATGAGCTTTATTGTAAAACTGTACACTGTGGGATTTCTGTAGAAATTAAGTACAACAGACATGCATTTATATTTTCTAACAGCTAGTTAAGTTTAGCATGTTTTGTATTCCTACTGAGGCTACAGAGCTACATAAATCCTCTCCATGCAGCTTGTTAGTATTTCCTTTTAGACATTAAGCATAAACGGAGGTGGCAGTCTTGATGAGCTTCAAATGATTTCATGCTTTTTTTATTTCAACAACGTTACGCATTGCGTTTCAGGGAAATTAGCTTGAAATTAGAAAGTTATAGAGCAGCATGGTAGAGCAGTAGGTAGCTTCAGGGTCCCTGGTATAATCCTGAGCTCAGTTTACTTTCATTTTCTTTGTAGATTTTTTCTCCATTCTATTAAAATTGTATAGCAATCTGGAAAATGCCCTGGGTGTCAATGTAGCTGGATTTCTGTCAGAAATTAGGTTTTGGCCATGTGTCTTTTCACCACTTTTTGACACCTCAGCTTTAAGAAGCTGTAAAACAATGGGTGTGTCGTTATAAATGCAGTCTGTCTACAAATGTCTAAAACATCGCTAAGTGTGTGTTTCCACGCACTCGTTGATTAAACCGTGGGTATTTAAATGCCATAGTGAAATAGAACATAAGCCTAATCTGAGTTCAGAGTGCAAACCAGTTGTGCGGACGCTTTACCAGTTTATTTCATGGTGGTTTCAAAAAACTAAGATCTTATAAGAATCTTCTTTGCTAATTGTCAGTTATCTGAATTGGGTTAAATGTATATGATGACTATATATGAAGGTAGCTGCTTGAAAACTAAGCTACAAGACCATCCATGTAGAACATTTGTCCATCGACCTCCATTTTACACCAGAAACTCAAGCTCGAAGTTTTGGATGTTGCTATGCTGCAAATCTAAACTTTTGGTGAACCTGAAAATTCGCATTATGTGAGGACGTGTGACTGGTACGGTTTTGATATTGATACATTACAGTGTGACCTCAAAAAAGAAATACAAGATGAAGAAAGTCTTGAATACAGCAGTGTCACAGCATCCCATTATATAGAGCACAGCTTCAACGTAGCTTTGTGCAGGTTTTCATGCTGAATATATTGTATTATTGTGAGTGCAGTTTGATTCTCGACAACGACTGAATGCATTTAGTGTCTTGTTTTTCTTAGAACAGCTTCACTTCCTGTGTTAGCATTATTAGCTGGAAAGGGGTGAGCTTATCTTACATACATTACAAGGTGGTTGATTTATGTGGTGCTCTGAGAGAGAAAATGATTTCTACATTATTGGCTGTGTAAAAGCAACCATCCAGCATCTCTAAATCTGCATCCAGCTTTTTCTTATCACCAGTGATACGTTATTATACATTGAAAAAACAAAGCGCTTTTGTTTGACTGTTTTTATTTCACTGGTTTTTTTGCTCCTGACTGACTAGAATTATGCAAAGCGGCGATTTTTCTTTCTGAACAGAATATGAGGGAGGAGTGAAGGGGCGTTAGAGTTTGTCTATAAAAAGAGCACAAACAAGCAGGATGTTACCACCAACAGTTTTTCCAAACAGAAACCCTAATACACTTGTGCCGAGGCCATATCATAACAATTCGTTCATTGTCATGTACGTGTTTTTGAGGTAATTTTACTGTACTTACGATGTTGGAACTTGAACAAAGTCTGTTCTGAACTACAACCCCAATTTCAAAACAGTTGGGACACTGTAAGAAATTAAAATAAAAAAAACAAATGTAATGATTTGCAAATCTCATATTTGATTTACAACAGAACATAGGAAACATATAAAATGTTTAAACTGAGGAACTCTATATATGGCTATATCTCCGACAGTATGGGAGTGTATTAGAGCCTGTGGAATAGCCTCCATCAATATATAATAGGTTTAAGAATTTTCCATCCAGAAAATGTCTTTTTTTGGAGAAAGACTTGCATATTTGAGTAAGATAATGCTAACTGCATACTGCATCGATTAAAATGACTTTGTAGTCGAAGAGACCAGGTACTGAACATGGTTCATCAAGAAGCAAAAAACACAACAAAGAAGACCCAGAACTGTTGAGCAGCTAGAATACTATCAAACACAAATGGGACAACATTCCTCTCCTAAAACTTCAGCAAGTGGTCTCCTCAGTTTCCAGATGTATACGGACAAAAGACGTGATGCTACACAGGTGGTAACTGTCCCAACTTTTAAAAAGACGTGTTGCAGCCATCAAAGTCGAAATTACCTTATTTCTTTTACGAAATTATATATAATCCCAGTTTAAACATTTGATATGTATTTTGCAAATACATTTTATACAGTGTTTTAACTTTTTTGTTGTTTATTTTTTATATATATTAAGGCTTGGGTGGGCTTTTAAACATTTGCCTGTGGTCTCTAAGCTTGGCAAGTCTTAGTAGGCACCAATTGCTTTTTCATTCAGTATTTACATGAAGAAATTCCTTATTTAATTAAACAGTGTCTTGTTGACAAATTCCTTCAGTCGTCCTGTCTGTTTCCTTCAATTCATCATCTCCTTTCTGCCTTTGGGCATTTTGTTGAACATCAATCATTGTCAGAATACCTTGTTATAGTTGTAGTCTGTGGTTTGTGCATTAATTTGACTGCATTTCCCCTTCTGTCCTTTCAGACCTCCATTGACGTGACCGTGTTGGGAAAATGGCCTCGGACAACATGCAGCGTAGTTACTCCATTATACCGTGCTTCATCTTCGTGGAGGTAAGGCCTTGTGTCTTGGTTTCAGCCAAGAGTTTTTTCAGTCAGTTGTGATTCAGGACTCGCTGCAGCTTTTTGAAAACCGTTGACTGAGACTGTTCACCATGCTGGATGGGCGTTTAATTAAAATTGGCGTCGAATCCCCTTGATCGCTGAGGACCAGCAACACTTCAAAGCTGCCTTTTCTTCGACACACTCGCTCTGCGTATATCACTTCTCAGGGTTTTTTTTCACGCCTGAAAACTCAAAGCTGTACGATGCTGATACAGTGCCATGCTTTTCTCACTTAGACCCATGCAAGGTCATGTTTAGCTCCCGCTGTGAGTAAGTTGCATGGATTGCATTTGGCAGTCTTTTGGATGTCTTTACATAGAAACACAGAGAGACACCCTGTCCCCTTTCTGACATTTCAGTTTATCATTGTATGGTCTCAGTTTTTTTACCACCTAGATAACTCCCCAGCTGTCAGGCTCTATTGATTTTTGTCTCTTTCTTCACCCTGGAGATAAACTGAGCTGCTTGACATTAGTCTTTCTGAACTGTCCGAGTGCAGTCTAACTTTGTGATGAGAACGTTTGGACTGAGCAACAACAGCAGGTTTTGTGTATGGGATCTTTGTTTCCGAGTGATATACATTTATAAATACGAATGCAAAGTAAAAAAAAATAGTAAATTGTAAACACACACTATACGGCCCAACGTATCACCCTGTAATAATACCCAACAATATTGTCATTGACAGTTGATTTTGGTGGGATGAGGAGGCCTGTGGTGCAAATGTGTTCAGTAGGGTTGAGGTCAGGGCTTTGTGCAGGACTCTTGAGTTCTTCTAATCCAACTTTGGCAAACCTTGACTTTATGGAGCTTGCTTTGTGCACAATAGCATTGTCATGCTGGAACATGTTTGGGCATCTTAGTGTGATGGAAACAAAGCCATTTTATACAATTGTGTGCTTTGTGGCAACAGTTCGGTTCACATATGGATATGACTGTTAGACTTCCACCAGAAAGCTGCATTTCTTGCGGATCATGGGAAGAGCAAAAGTACAACTTAATTATTACAGAACGAACTAATGAACGAACAAACGATAGATAGATAGATAGATAGATAGATAGATAGATAGATAGATAGATAGATAGATAGATAGATAGATAGATAGATAGATAGATAGATAGATAGATAG
The DNA here is from genome assembly GCF_014805685.1 of Silurus meridionalis. Taxonomy (NCBI): domain Eukaryota; kingdom Metazoa; phylum Chordata; class Actinopteri; order Siluriformes; family Siluridae; genus Silurus; species Silurus meridionalis. Next base: position 21,097,191 of record NC_060894.1, read on the forward strand.
ATAGATAGATAGATAGATAGATAGATAGATATTGCCATTGCATAGTACAGGTACACAGCAACGAAATGCAGTATAGCCTCTACCACAAGTGCAAATATTAGCAATTGTGCAAACTGACAAGTGCAGATAAATCTATAAATATATGTACAGTAAATAAATATAAAGGCTCTGGCATTTAAAGATGTGCAGAAGCTGTTAATAAGTACATAAATGATATATTGTAAGTAAATTATTTATATAAGAAATACATATGTTGATGTTATGAGGATATTAGCACACAGGTAGTAACTGACCTGTCTTATATTTGCTATACAACTGTCTTAAAACTCACCCATGCTACTTTCAACTCTGAAATGAGCAAAAATCTGCCAAGTAACCTTATAAAAATTTTTATTATTGCCTGAGATTTTCATTTTTGGTGCCTGGTTTTGAAGATGTAAAAATAAATATAAAAGCATAAAAGACACCCGTGTGATGTCGTGTAAGGAGGTTTCCATTGCAGACAGTTACAGAAGGAACTAACACACTGAGGCATCTCGCTGAAGTGCTTCTAACGCTGTGAAAACTACAGCTGCGTTTTGCTTTCACAGACTGACAAAATGGTTGTGCATTTCTTCATCCGCTCGTCTTCATCTGTCTGTTCTATTCCCCGTGCTGCTTAAATACTGGAGCTCTGAAAATGAAGGCAGAATAATAGCATAGCGAACACTGACAGAATGATTGCTAATTTCTTCTTGCAGTTGTTGTGTTTAGTTTACAATGTAAGAAAGACATGGTTGGGTGTTCAAATCCCTGCCACAGCAATCTGCCAGTTTTATAAAAAAAAAAAAAAAAACAAAAAAACCCAAAACAAAACAGTACTGAATCATAAAAATTCGCTAATTGGAATAAATATATTAATGAATCAATATAATTATATAATTAATTAATTATAATTAATAAATGTAATATAGTGCTGCAGTGCACTTTATGTGGCGAGTACAATGACATTAGGCCTTAGCTCTGTGTTCTGTTATGTAGCTCTACACTGAGTGATGTAGCTCTATGTTGTTTTATGTAGCTCTACACTGAGTGATGTAGCTCTGTGTTCTGTTATGTAGCTCTACACTAAGTGATGTAGCTCTGTGTTCTGTTATGTAGCTCTACACTGAGTGATGCAGCTCTGTGTTCTGTTATGTAGCTCTACACTGAGTGATGCAGCTGTGTTCTGTTATGTAGCTCTACACTGAGTGATGTAGCTCTATGTTGTTTTATGTAGCACCAGTGTTTTGGAGGAACATTGTCTCATTTCACTGTGTACTACGTCAGTTATATATAGTTGAAATGGCAATTAAAGCTTCACTGAAACAGCACGTGGTGTCAGTGATTCGCCTCTAGAGGCCGCTCTCGTAACCACAGCGTACCTTCTTAGCTGTTCTAGCAACGGACGCAACCTGGAAAAACTTATCAGTATGGATTTTTCCGATAGCTGAAAGTTCCAGCAATCAACTATCAGTGCCGATTAATAGGCAAACCGAATGGGTCCACCTCTAGTCCTGGTAGTGGTTTATTAGCCTTTCTGACGAGGAGGTCTGACAAGAATGGCCTGAGTAGTTTGAACTGACCAAAACACAGCACTGGATACATACAAGGAGATGTTTTGATGGTTTCTGTGATTGGATTTGTGTTTATTTGCAGACATGGATTGCATCCAAAGCAGTTTTCTGCTGTTTTGCATGCTACATTTACACATACATTAATTTAATCTTTGGAAATTGTCTGTATTATACAGTTGTTTCTGAAGTGAAGGTGTTCCTGCTTGAAGCACTGGGTGGCTCAGCTCACATTCAGCAAATAAGGAAATGGATCATGGAAATGGACTTTTCTGTCTTCATACCTATTTGTTTCCAGCAAGTGGCAGTTTAACTTCTCTCATCTTTGCCATGTTGCTGGATCACGTCCACGCCTAGTTGTTTTATCACATTTCACGTCTGGAAGTCGCCTCCTCTAGCTGAAAATTAATGGCCTTGTTTTTGTTCTAATCATTATTTTCTGGTTGAGTCACTGTATGTGTGTGTGTGTGTGTGTGTGTGTGTGTGTGTGTGTGTTGCTTTTACGATGCGTTTTTCTTTGCTCAACACAGTTGTAGAGAGCTGCTCATTTGAGTTATTGTAGCTCTTCTGTAAGCTCAGACATTTTCCCGTGCTCATGAACAACCAGGCATGTCCTTCTGCAGAACAGGCTGCAATTTTATTTTGTCCAACCCATCTGACATCAATACCCATGCCATGATAGAGATACTGGGCTCATGTTTTCTCCTCACACAGATAGAAAGGCGGATGGATATCATTCCTGAGTAAAATTTTGATGATTGATGTGAAGAGTAACTGCAACTCTTTAAGCGTTTCTGCATGATTTCATGCATTGTGTTGTTGACTGGACAAATGCATGTCCTTCATAGGTGATATGGTTATAGTTATAGCATGAATTCTTCAGCAGTTTGAGACACAGGAGCTCGTGTTGGATCGGAACCACACGGACCAGCCTTCGCTCCACACATTCATCAATGAGCCTCGGCCGCCCACGACCCTGTCTATATATATCTATATATATGGTATCCTGGTCTATATGTGTGATCTCTATATGTAAATTTTATTCTGTAAAGATTTATTAATGTATATGGCTCTGGTCTGAAACACATGTCTGGAGCTACATTTCCCGGCTGGTCATGAAAACTGAAGAAAGTTACGGTTCTTCTATACTGGCACATTCATGGCCCAAAGAAGGTCATTCAGAAAGCAAAGACGTACTTAACACTGCAATGCAGTTTAGGTTGATACATTGCTTACCAACTAAAATTGGATGATATTTAAATTTGTATGCTTCTGAATCCTCCCTGCCATGAAGTGACCTCCTCACTGAAGCCTGAGCAATATGGTACCATATGTTCACTCCATTCTCCTCCTGAGCTGATCCACTCAGCTGGAATTGGAAGATGTCCATTTCCGTGCGCTTCTCTTTCTAATTCGGTCGAAGGGCCTAAAACTGAGAGGAGCTCAGCAGTGGATGCACCATCCTCAGAAAACTGTTAATTGCATGTTATTTATTTCTTTAACAAGTACTAGCAGCTCAGTGGATTAGTGACGATCGACAGAGTTCAATCCTGGAGCTTAAAGATGACATTGTGACTGCTGATCAAGTCCTAGAGTGTTTTTCCTCAGATTCCACAGATCCCTGCTGATATGTGTGTAAGCTAGGGATTTATTTGATTTTTTTTGCACCTGAGGATGATGACACTTCTACCCACCATCTCTGGCTTTTTCAGCCCTGGCCTGTAAAAGAGCACTGACTAAACAGCCATTTCTATAAATAAATGTAAAAAAAAAAATGCAGCAAACTGCTGACTGTTCTAGGCAGCATTTACAGCCTCTGTCACCAGCCTACCTGAGCCATCTGTTATTGCCTGTTTCAGACGGCTTGCAGTGGAACCGAACCGTAGTACATAAGATAGCTAGATATATTGGATAAATTGGGAGCTGATTTCAGTGCTTGCTCTTGCAATTTCCTCTTGAGGATCCGTGTTTGGGGTTTCAAGGCTTCTTTGTGGCCAGTGGTAGCTCAGTGATTGAGATGTTGGACTTCTGGACGGGAGGTCATGAGTTGAATTTTGGCACGGCTAAACTTCCATTTATCCCATGATACCTTTTAATGTTTTAAAGCCACGATTTATAGATCACACAAAGACACACACAAAAAAAAAAAGAGAGACATTTTAGATCAATAAACCTAAAAGAAAATCTAATAAAATAACTACAGAAAGACCACACAGGACAGGATTTGCATTTCACATGTTGGCAAATTAAATGATATCAGCTAACTTGGCTAAATCATGGAAAGTTTAATCTGTCACAGGTTTATTCATTCATGTTAAAACAATTATTAAAAGTTCTTTATTTTTACATTTTTCTTTACAGCATTGTCATTATGACTGTATAATAACTTATTTGGACAAAACCGGTAGTTCCTTTTTAATGCAGCATTGTGTAGAGAACAAGGGTTCACTTTACCTGTACTACAGTTTCAGTGGAAAACCATTTCACTTCATCCTATAGTGTCTGAAGCCTGTAGGGAAGTGGTAGCTCATTGGATAAGATGTTGGACTTCTGATCAGAAGATCATGGGTTCAGTTCTCAGCACTACCACCAAGCTGCCAATGCTGGTTTTCTTAAACTCAGCTGTAAAACTTAGATAATTGCGAGTCGCTTTGGATGAGGACGTATGCCAAATGATGTCCCTTATGTCATTAACTAATGTATAAAGGTGGTTTATTCAGTGTGTCTGTGAAGATTCTCAGGTCATTCAGGTACAGTTCTCTAGAAGTTGATTTAAACTGACTTCTATCTGATTGGATCGAAACACATTACTACTCATCATCAGTCTTAAGAAAGTTGGCAGGATTCCACAAATTTGTATCCTACTGGGCTTTTCTGGTCAATGTGTGTATAAGTCTAGATCTTCTCAGGATGGATGAAAGGATAGGAAACAGATCTCCACCTGGATGTAGATGGCCTCCTTCACTCTTTTCTCAAACCATCTGTCTTCTCTGTCCAATATGTGCACCTTTTTCATCCTCAAAATATCCTTCAGATGCAGGTACACAGCTGATTCTGGTCTTGAGGTGTTGCTTCTTCTGTGTTGGTACAACCTCCTATGTAGTGGTTGTTTTTTCTCTTCAATGTAGAGCTCTGGACACCCTTCACTGGACTGGACTGGATAAATAGCATTGTTTTTGTGTGTGGACTTTGGTGTGGACGAGTCTATTAGTCAAACTTTTAAAATGGATACTGGACAAATAAAAAAACCCACAACACTCCAAGTAAAACTGTAGTGAATTTTTGTAATAAAATTCAATACAGTTTTACATGGAGTGTTGTGGGGTTTTTTATTTGTCCAGTATCCATTTTAAAAGTTTGAACAGCTGATCAATCGTGTATCGGCAAATACGATTCAACCCCGGAATCCGAATTGGGAAAATCCACTATCGGTCGACCTCTAATATACGATGGTATTTTAATTGTTTATCCGCTGGTTGCTTTGTGTGCATTATGTCATTTTACACACACACACACACACACACACACACACACACACACACACACACACACACACACACACCTACTTACTATAGTTAAATAACTGCAGCAAGGTGATTGATGGCGGAGTGTGTAGACGTCCTCTTCAGTGTTCCCAATTGACCGTCTTTTACGATACTCCTAGGTCTCGGACTGACATCTGCGCCTGTTGTTACACAGGATGTATTTTATATGGAATCTCGGTGATTTTGTTGGAACCTTGTAGGCTGCTGTAAAATAATTCACAGCTTCTTTTGCAATCCTCAATGTCAAGTTTAAGACAGTAAGCCCGTGTCAGCGTGTGCGCCGTTTGTTATTTAACCCAAACAGGGGATTTAAATAACATGAACACAGAGAGAAAGAGATTATGCCCAAATCCTGTAATCCACAAGGAATAAATTCACATTTCGAGTTTAATATCAGGATCAAACAAGCGACATGGCGGTGCATCGGGTATCAGTGTTACATTACGGCTCCCGGGTCCATGATTCGGTCCTGATCTTGATTTATTGTACGTATGTGGAGAGATTTGCAGGTTCTTCCTCTGCATATGGGAGCTTTCTCAGTGTTTTCAGGTTTCGTCCTATTCCTGGCCAGTAGACAAGCTTTGTGTGCCAAGTGCCCACTAGGTGCTCTGTGTGTGTGTGTGTGTGTGTGTGTGTGTGTGTGTGTGTGTGTGTGTACACGATGCCCCATGAGAATGCCCTGTCCAGTTTGTGCTCCTCAATTCGATTCGAATGATTTGATTTGATTCGATTTAATTGAATTCAATTCAACAAACTTTCTTTTAACGTTGGACATTGTCTCAAAGCAGCTTCACAGAGATAAAGAGGTTATAAAGTTGTATAAGTTTAGTGCCTATGGACTTGTTCCTTATAACTCTAAGTTTATTCCTAACAAGTGATCAAGTGGCGACTGTCGTGAGGAAAAGCACCCTGAGAAGGCATGAGAAAGAAACCTTGAGAGGAACCAGACTCAAAAGGGAACCCATCCTCATCACCGAATATCCATTCCTTACAGATCCATCATTGTTGACGTGTACTGTTCTTAGTAAGCTTTTAAATGCAGGACTGTTTATGCAAACTGTGGTCCTGAGCCATTGTAGCATACTGTGATATTGGTGACGGTCCAAATCCATCCTCGTCCTCAAAGCTTCCTTTTGTGACACGTAAAAGCCAAATTCTGCATCATTTCAAAGATCGGCTTTACTCATTTTACGTCCCAGGGCAGCGTAAAAACAAGAAGGTGAACAGGAAGTCATGCTCCTGCCTCTGCAGAAATTTGATGTCACTTCCACCCACACAGCTCAGTCAATTGAGCTCTTTTGGATACCTGGCCATGGAGTCTGAATTTTCCAGTGATGTTGTGAACACTTTTGGTACTTGGAAACCCTGAAGCCTGATTTTGAGCATTAATTTTGTGATGTTGAACTAAAACAGTATATGAAAAAGTTCTCCTAGATTAGATCCAAATTGTACCTGGAAACAGACAGACGTGTGAAGTGATTGAATAAAAGAGGAAATGAGCAGTGCCTGTCATCACTGTCTACACAGCTTATAACTAGATCAGCCTGACAATACTATACATCAATCAGACATAAGATTATGACATTATAAGTGGTGGATAACACTAATCTCTTCATCATGGCACCTGTTAGTGGGTGGATTTATTTATTAGGCAGCAAGTGAACATTTTGTCCTCAAAGTTGATTTTCGAAGCAGAAAAAATGAGTGTTAGGATTTGAGTGAGTGTGACGTCTAGACGTCTGGGTCAGAGTGTCTCCAAAACTGCAGCTATTGTGGGATGTACCTGGTCTGCAGTGGTCAGAATCTATCAAAAGTGCTCCAATGAAGGAACAGTGGTCCTATCCAACAGAGGAGATCCTGTAGCTGAAGAAGTTCATGATGTTGATGCTCGAAGGACAAAAGGGGACCAACACAATATTAGGCAGTTAGTCATAACAGCTGACCCTTGAACTCTACAGATGCTTTTGCCATGATGCCGTTCCTAATCCTGTTTCTAATCTGTATATACAATTTGATCTCATTTATTCCAAAATTATTCATGTAAAGCATTACTCCAGGAGCTCAGCAGGTGTGCATGAGTGTGTGTTGTGTGTTGTGAAGGTGTGTGAGGTGTTGCTTTTGTGTTCACACGGCTGTCTCTCTCTTCACCGCTTGTTACAGTCGAGCTGTTTGGCCTGAAACAGCTGCGCCGAGTGAATTATTTATCTCTGAACCTGCACCCAGCCCCACATAGCCCTGAGCTGTGGTCCTCACCCTCCAGACATCGTTATAGACATGTGCTCACCGGTGTGTATGCCAAACACAGACAGAGAAACGGAGGAAATGATTAATTGGTGCGATGATGGATTGGATGTGCTTCTGTGTGTCATTATTAGCTGCTGACATTGCAGTTAATTCTGAACTAGGTTTTAACCGGGAACATCCATGGCTGGATATTTTTCCTCGTACAGTTTTGTGGATATAAACTTTCATAGTCATGCCATGTGTTAACTCGATCTTTTGTGCTCTTAGCATTTATTTCTTTTTCTACTGTTACATTTCTGTCTTTGGGCAACTACTGACCCCTGCTGGAAGAAAATATACTGCTCCGTCTTTCTCTTTCTTACTACCTCTCTTGCAGGCACACACACACACACACACACACACACACACACACACACACAATAAATTGCGTTAGCAAGTGAGGCTCTGGATGCATATAATTCTCCACCATAAAACTGCCTGTATAAAACACACCATCCCTGTTTTCATTCCACACCATCTGCTGGTTGTATCTCCATGTACACCACGGTTATGAGAAAGCTCTCCTGTGAATCGCCGGAGCTGCAATAAACAATAATTACTAACATATTTTTTAGAGTAATTTATGAATACAGTGTATTGTTAAGGAATTTGTGTTTAATATGAGCAGTGATGGATGAAGTAGTTGAGTTAAAGTAGAGATCCGATCCTTCAGTTTTGTGGGAACAGTTTGGAAAAGAACCACATATTGCAGGAAAGGGAAGGTGTCCCAATACTTTTGGAAATACAGTGTATTAAATAACATTACCCATTAAATAATAATTCTTCAAATTATCCTATCTAATTGGCGAAATTTCCAGCATTGTAGCTAAAACATCATTATAAAAACATCGGTTGTGAGAGTTAATGACTTTGCTTATATCTGGCATCCGATTTGCATTCACACCTCCATCTACACTCACACACTTCAAATGTGTCTCCAGGTTGGAAATCTGATTTGCTGTGTCGTGAGTAATTAGAGAAAGAATGGGCTTCTAACACTCGAGCACAGTGTGTAGGTTATGACTAGACCCATCACAATCATGAGATTATTATACACCGATCAGCCATAACATTCGAAGCACCACCAAAACAGCTGTAATGTTTTAGTGCAAGATTGAAGTGGAGCAAAATACTACACGCAGCACATTTTCTTCCTCCTTGTCCACCAGTGTGTATCGTCGACATGGTGGTGAGATCATGTCACGGCCCTCACCTACACGATTTCATCAGACGTGCTCCGGCAGACACGTTGACGCTGATGCAAACGCTAAACACGCGTTTCAGTTTCTGCTGCCGGGATTTAGCATGTTGGAAATATTGGGTGAAATCCGACACGTCCTGTACAACCCTGACAGTTAAAGGCAACTTTTTTCAGACATTCAGATGACTTGACAGCTGCATTTCCTGTAGTGTGAGTATCAGGATTAGATCCAAAAACATACAGTAATGTTAATTCAGGAAAATGGTTTTGTGGTAGCTATAAATCTGATTGGTCTAGACTTTTTTAAGGAGATCTGAGACTCATTTTAGTCACGTTGTATGATCTTGGCTTGGACTGTTATTAGGCCATAAATCTGTGACGCTTTGTTTTTTCATCCCTATGCCAATAGACGGTTTTCCGTACTTCAGGAACGTTGTCTTGGTTTCTTTGTTAGTGCAATACCTCAAGAACAGGTTTGGGCCTCCTAGTTGAAGTAAAGGACACATTTGATATACTATTGCATACCTTCAACTTTTGGTAACAGTTTGGAGAAGAAGCACCTGAAAAATCAGCTGTCCCAATACTTTTGACAGGCACAAGTGCAGATACATGCAGTGCTGTACAGCGTCAGCCTGAGGTAGTTTTGCTTTAGAATTGCTAATATTTAATAAATATTTATATATAAGGGATAATACAGGTATATTAACAGTAATGTAGGCAGATGAAGATGTTCTGGTTTCAGACCCGAATGGTCCTGAGGGAGGAAACTCCTCCTCATTCTCTTTGTGTTGGTCTTTAGGGAGCGGAAACTCTTCAGTGACTTCAAGACAGAGAATAGTCTATTGTTTAAAGGATGAGGTCCTTTACCATCTCCTGGTTGTGTTCCAGCACCACTTAATGTAGACGGACTGCAAGTCTGCATTGATCAGAACAGGGTGAATCTGGTTGATGGCATCAGGGTCAGTTTTTTATTTTTATCTCCAAGAGCTTCATTCCTGTTTAAAGTCTATTTTAGGTAGATGTGAGGTACTAAAAGAAAAAGTCTGAATGACCTGGTGTCAGTGTTTTAGCGCATGTTTTTCAACCAGGGTTGTTTAAGATCATTCAGATCTTCAGACATGTAGCATTAGAGCACAATCAGGGATTTCTGAGCCGGTGATTATATAAACACAGGTGATAATAAGGTACTTGTTCGTATTCTACCTAAAGAAAAAGTGCTGAAACAGTGGACAGATGAACAAATGGAGTCAGGCAGCGAACAGAGCTTTTTGATTTATGCCCAGACTGCTGCTGCTGGTGATGCGGCGCTCAGCTGCCGGTGATGATGTACTACTTGTCCGGTGAGAAACAGGCAGTGAACAGAATACTGCAGCTGATTTTCCTCCATCGGGCAACCTGAGAACTTCCCTCATAAGCGGTTGCATTTATATCTTCTGTGGTATAAAGATGAAGAGGAATGTTCCCTTTTTATATTTATTTCAGTTCGTTCTATTTTTAAATTGTTTGTTGTTCCAGTTAGAATCGGGGGTTCAGGCTGGAGGGACAGGAGAAGTTTTGCTCTTATTTGCTCGGTTGTTCTGTGCATTTCAGAAAGTGAACTTCTTCAGCATCCTGCAGATAAAGCTTTTTTAGAGCGGAAAAAGAGGAAGGGAAGAAGAATGCAAACGAAAAAGGATTGCAGATGTGTCTGAGTGAAATACAGATGTATGATATGAAAGTAACGGACGTGTCTTGTGCTGTGTTTTTTCTCTCCAGCTGGTCATCATGGCAGGAACAGTACTGCTGGCCTACTACTTTGAGTGCACCGATTTATTTGGCATCCACATCCAGGGCTTCTTCTGCAATGACGCCGAGCTCATGAAGCCCTACCCTGGCGTCGAGGAGAACAGTTTTATCCCTCCGCTCATCCTATACTGTGTGGTTGCAGCGGCTCCCACCACCATTGTAAGTAAAATCCTAATAAGTCGAGACTGAAACACACATGCACTACAGGATTTCATCACAAGAGGGCGCTAAGTGATCAGTATAGGTGAATAAAAAAAACACGACGCAATGAAATGACTTAATTAAGTTAATTTTCCACAGTGGAATTTTTCCCAGCTTTTTTTTTTTATCATACACACATATACACCGTATGGACAAAAGTTTTGGGACACCTACATTTTCTTTCTATATATGGTTTTAAGAGGTGGAAGGAGTAATCAAATATTCTACTCAAGTAAAAGTAGTTACTTCGATAAAATTGTACAAGTAAAGTTCTATTTTATTATATATTTATTATTAAAGATAAATTATATTTACTCAGAGTAAAATTGCAGTTACTATTTTTTAACAGCAGGGGGCAGTAGATTCTAGTGCAGTTCAAAAGGGCAGCAAGATATAAATCTCAAACTAGTTGTTTTTAATCGAAGGAACACCGTTACAAATTAAAGGGCAATTAAAAAAGTTGAGTTGAAAAAATTATTTTATAATGTAATTTACGATAATGTTGAAATCTCAAATACAGCTTCAGAATTCAGACTCACACACTGCATCACCGGCGTCTGTCCCGTCTGTCCATCTTTCTTTCTTGTGAGATCGATCAGTGCAGTAGTTTCTGGGGCGTGTTTTTTTTATCTCCTTGCATTATTTTGATTTATATTTCTTTACTCCATAAGGGATATGATTTCAATTGTAGTTAAGTGCAACACCAAACAAAAACATACTTAAGTAAAAGTAAAATTATGATTGTTCTTCTCCATGCTGTTCCCAGTGTCTGAGAAAAACAAATGTATAGAATGTTTCCCTTCACTTGACCCATGTTTTATTGGTGAGCGAATGTTTCTCGTTGCCTTCCAAATACTGACCCATATTTTTTGTTCAGTTGAATCCTGACCGTGTAAAACACGGCAGCTGTGAAGGAGCATGTCATTGGCTGTATCTATTGAAAGATGGCTTTTAGTGAAGACTTCACGTTCTCAGCCTGAAGAGAGTGAAACTAATTCTGATTCTGTATGAACATACGGTTTAGTACGAATTGAAGGATCCAGTTTAAGATGAACTGGTACTGGACGGTCCAGATGTACAATATCTGAACACCAAATTCCATAAAAGTTGGGAAAATGTAAACTGTAAATAAGATCAGAATGCAGTGATGTGGGTATAAAACTGTATTTTATTCACAATACAACATAGAAAACATATCACATGGGGATGATGTACTCCAAATCATTGGGACTGGAATAAAAGGCTGGAAAGTAAATGTTGGAGCTGGAGGAACATTTTGAAAATAATTAGGCTAATTGGCCTCATTACAGGTCAGTAACATGACTGGGTATGTAAAGAGAATCTCAGAGAGGCAGAGGTTCACAAATTGCGTCTATAAATTGAACGATTTCCGAGAAATTTTCCCCAACATCAGATTGCAAATACTTTAAATATCTCATCAGCTATTTAAGGCCAATAATCAATATTGGATGCCTGTGATTAAAACAGTCATGATTCTGTAATGGAAATCGCTGCATGGGCTCAGAAACACCTCTAGATATCACCGTGAACACGGTTTGCCGTCTGCAAACGCAGGATAAATCTCTGTAATGAAAAGAAGAAGCCACACGTGAGCATGATCCGGATCTGCCAAAGTGGAAAACGCTTCAGTAGTCAGATGAATTAAAATTAGAATTTTTTTTAATGGAAACCATCGATGTCTTCCGGACTAAAGAGGAGTGGGACCAACCTGAGAAACCCCAAACCCTTTTGAGACGTGTTACGGCCACCGATCTTCAAAATTACCTCAGATTTTCTTTAAAATGGAACATTTGAACATTTGTTTTCTATCTTCTATTATGAATAAAATAAGGGTTTATTCGATTTGTAAAATCACTCATTCTGTTATTGTGTTGTTGCGTCACTGAACGAAACCTTGTGGTGAATGGAATCACAATATTCAAGCCAATGGGGTGATTTTCAATTTTCACCGCTTCACAATTCTACTGAATTCTGTAATTTGATTGGTCAAGTGTCCATTTTTTTTTTTTTTTGTAACTGCAGCTCCCGCTGTTCGGTGTAAACTTTAAACTGTAACGACTTATTCACAAGGTCAGCTTGATTTTGTGAAGCTTTCTATAAGGTAATAATTGTAAGTACTGTTACAAAATGAAATGTAATGATACGAACGATAAAAAAGAAAGTATGATGCCATTATTTTATCATTGGCACATCATTTTTTCCCCCTTGTGTTTTATTCCTTATATAACTAAACCTTGCATCTTATTCATGATCATCTTTTTTAACATAAAAAACACCATTTTGAAACACGATACACAATCCTGTTTAAAATTCCTATCATCTGAGGCGTTTTATTTTATAAGTCTGAGCTGATGAAATGAGTTTGCATTAGGAGCATCATGTGCTGCCCTCCAGAATAAAACATGCTTCAAATCCAAACTGGCCTGCAGGTGATTTCTCCACTCGCTTGGACTATTTTGCTGTTCTGTTCCTCTTGGTCACAGGTGGTGACCTTCTTCCTGATAGCTGCACAATCTCTCAGAGAAACTTCTGGAAAGTGCCAGACAGTGGCTTCACATATTGGTGAGATGTTCTGATGGAGAGAATACAGTCAGATGGGATATTTGGTTGGTTGGTGGAATCCACAGAAATGGCAAAGTCTTCAAACATGGATACTGAAAAGATTGATTTTTACCCCCACATTTTAAAGATTTATTTGTATTATTGAGTTTAATGTGTTTATTGTGTTTATATTAAGCGCATGGTTTTATTGTGTGCAGTGAAAATTTATTTAAATCAGAGAAACATTTCTGTCCAAATTTCACCTTTAAACCTTTTCAGTCGAAACCTGTTGCTGCTGAAGCTGGTGTTGTTTCTGTTGGTGGTGTTTGTGCTGGTGTTGTTTTTGTTGTTGCTGCTGTTCTTGTTGCTAGTGCTATTGCTGGTATTGTTTTTGTTGTAGGTGGTTTTCTTGTTGTTGCAGCTGTTGTAGGTGGTGTTCTTGTTGTTGCAGCTGTTGCAGCTGTTGTTAGTCTTGTTGTTTTTGGTGTTGCAGTTGTTGTAGGTGGTGTTCTTGGTGTTGCAGCTGTTGTTAGTCTTGTTGTTCTTGTTGTTGCAGCTGTTGGCGGTGGTGTTCTTGTTGTTGAAGCTGTTGTTAGTCTTGTTGTTCTTGTTGTTGCAGTTGTTGTAGGTGGTGTTCTTGTTGCAGCTGTTGTTAGTCTTGTTCTTGTTGTTTTAGTTGTTGTAGGTGGTGTTCTTGGTGTTGCAGCTGTTGTTCCTTTGTTGCAGCTGTTGTTAGTCTTGGTTTTTAGTGTTGCAGTTGTTGTAGGTGGTGTTCTTGGTGTTGCAGCTGTTGTTAGTCTTGTTGTTCTTGTTGTTGCAGCTGTTGTTAGTCTTGTTATTCTTGGTGTTGCAGTTGTTGTAGGTGGTGTTCTTGGTGTTGCAGCTGTTGTTAGTCTTGTTGTTCTTGTTGTTGCAGCTGTTGTAGGTGGTGTTCTTGGTGTTGCAGCTGTTGTTAGTCTTGTTGTTCTTGTTGTTGCAGCTGTTGTAGGTGGTGTTCTTGGTGTTGCAGCTGTTGTTAGTCTTGTTCTTGGTGTTGCAGTTGTTGTAGGTGGTGTTCTTGGTGTTGCAGCTGTTGTTAGTCTTGTTGTTCTTGTTGTTGCAGCTGTTGTTAGTCTTGTTGTTCTTGTTGTTGCAGCTGTTATTAGTCTTGTTGTTCTTGTTGTTGCAGCAGTTGTTGTAGGTGGTGTTCTTGGTGTTGCAGCTGTTGTTAGTCTTGTTGTTGCAGCTGTTGTAGGTGGTGTTCTTGGTGTTGCAGCTGTTGTTAGTCTTGTTGTTCTTGTTGTTGCAGCTGTTGTTAGTCTTGTTATTCTTGTTGTTGCAGCTGTTAGTCTTGTTATTCTTGGTGTTGCAGTTGTTGTAGGTGGTGTTCTTGGTGTTGCAGCTGTTGTTAGTCTTGTTGTTCTTGTTGTTGCAGCTGTTGTAGGTGGTGTTCTTGGTGTTGCAGCTGTTGTTAGTCTTGTTGTTCTTGTTGTTGCAGTTGTTGTAGGTGGTGTTCTTGGTGTTGCAGCTGTTGTTAGTCTTGTTCTTGGTGTTGCAGTTGTTGTAGGTGGTGTTCTTGGTGTTGCAGCTGTTGTTAGTCTTGTTGTTCTTGTTGTTGCAGCTGTTGTTAGTCTTGTTGTTCTTGTTGTTGCAGCTGTTATTAGTCTTGTTGTTCTTGTTGTTGCAGCAGTTGTTGTAGGTGGTGTTCTTGGTGTTGCAGCTGTTGTTAGTCTTGTTGTTCTTGGTGTTGCAGTTGTTGTAGGTGGTGTTCTTGGTGTTGCAGCTGTTGTTAGTCTTGTTGTTCTTGTTGTTGCAGCTGTTGTTAGTCTTGTTATTCTTGTTGTTGCAGCTGTTGTTAGTCTTGTTGTTCTTGTTGCAGCTGTTGTAGGTGGTGTTCTTGTTGTTGCAGCTGTTGTTAGTCTTGTTATTCTTGGTGTTGCAGTTGTTGTAGGTGGTGTTCTTGGTGTTGCAGCTGTTGTTAGTCTTGTTGTTCTTGTTGTTGCAGCTGTTGTAGGTGGTGTTCTTGGTGTTGCAGCTGTTGTTAGTCTTGTTGTTCTTGTTGTTGCAGCTGTTGTAGGTGGTGTTCTTGGTGTTGCAGCTGTTGTTAGTCTTGTTCTTGTTGTTGCAGCTGTTGTTAGTCTTGTTCTTGTTGTTGCAGCTGCTGTTAGTCTTGTTGTTCTTGTTGTTGCAGCTGTTGTAGGTGGTGTTCTTGTTGTTGCAGCTGTTGTTAGTCTTGTTATTCTTGGTGTTGCAGTTGTTGTAGGTGGTATTCTTGGTGTTGCAGCTGTTGTTAGTCTTGTTGATTCAGTTGTTGTAGGTGGTGTTCTTGGTGTTGCAGCTGTTGTTAGTCTTGTTGTTCTTGTTGTTGCAGCTGTTGTTAGTCTTGTTGTTCTTGTTGTTGCAGCTGCTGTTAGTCTTGTTATTCTTGGTGTTGCAGTTGTTGTAGGTGGTGTTCTTGGTGTTGCAGTTGTTGATGTTGATGTTTACTCAGAGTTTAGTTGTAAAGGAAGCCTTAGGATGCTGTTTAAACAAACAAAAAAATATATTCAGCACTATTCTGAAAAGTTAAGGATTACACCACCTGAGACCTCGCAGCAGTATTGTTCTCTTTCTGGCTTTTGGCGTATCCATGTGCAGTGAAACCCACATTATTTTAGAAAAGTATTCAAAACCATGAAAAAACAAATAACACAGGATTCTAGTTTATTTTTTATTGTAAAAAAAAAAAAAACATGTCTGATTGATCATTTTTAAAACCTTATTTCTATACTACATTCTTTCCCCACATAAACAAATGCATTTGTAAACACGCATTTTTTCAAGGAGTCTCCACTGTCAGCATGTTGCACCTGTCGAAAGTAAAGTTTAATTTAAAGCTGTAGGATTTCTTCAGTCTACAGTACAGAAGGGTTTGCATTTCCTTTGATAACGTTACAACCTGAAATAAAACTAAATTGTGCTATCAACAATGACATTGAAATGACCCCGATTGGTAAATTGCTGCAAAAGAATCGAACACTGACCAGTCATTGATGACTTTCCCATCCTCCGAACATCATGTCAGGCCATGAGATGATGACGAAAAGCTGCTTCAATATTCCGCAAATATATATTTAATTTCTCGGTGGTTGTTGTTCTCATTTGTGTGCAGATCTTTATTGGTGAAATCTCCATGTACATGATGAAATCCACAAGAGAGGCTCTCATTGCCCAGGAGAAGATGATTGTTACTGGAGAATGTTGCTACCTGAATCCACTCATTCGCAGGATCATCAGGTTTATCGGTGAGTCTCTTGAGTCTCTTGGTGTTTGATGAGCTCCATTTTTTTATTTTATTACATACTACAAAAAGAAGACAGAAAGGCTTGACCTTTGACATTCCTCTGCTCTGTGATCCTACGTTCTTCTGACAGGGTTTACAGGACGGGTGACGTAAAAGCGAACAACCGTTTCCTAAAATATCATTACTATTAAAAACATACTGACCTTCAGTATAATCTGTAAAAAATTCCAGTTTTTTTTTTCCATCTTGAGGAACACTGAGGGCTCGTTTTTTGATGTGGCTTCAACTCTTCAAAAACCCTCCATCTCGTGTCTGTCTGAGAGAGCGTAGTCCTGCAGCATTGCTTGACCCTGATGCATAATTCAGAAGAGACTCTGATAATGATGCCCACTGAGGCCTGGTATTGCAATGATGTGGACCATTGTATTCAATTCATTTTCGCTCGCTGTGCGAAGACACGAGGACTTCTTGAGCGTTTCGTTCCACCCGCCCCTCCCTCTCTTCGCTTGTTGGTCTCTTTCTCTAGAGGTCCTAGTCATTAGCCGTCTATCTTCAAGCCCATTGGCAGCCAGCGAGAAGCTCCAGCGTCTGTATCACGTCTTTTATAGATCCAAGGCAGATAGATAATCGCATCATGTTTTTGCAGACGGCAGAAAAAAAAAGGGTAGAAACATCCTTTGATGCTGTGAGGAAATTTTATTTGTCATCTAAATCAGTGGTTCCCAACCCTCTGGGCCGTGGACCAGCACCGCTCCGTGGGTCAATTGGTACCGGGCCGCACAGAGAGAACGCATTAATTACATTATTTACGCTTTACTAATTATCTGATTCTGAAAGGTTTTATTTTGGAAAATGACCGGATTCTCTTCACCACATCTGTCTATGACTCACTCTTGATGCATGTCATGATGCCTCAGTCACATGTCTTTCCTCCGTCCACTACCTTCTTAAAGGGGCTCCGACCGCTAACACATAATACATTACTGCTAAATTCAAACCCCCAAGAGAGCAAAATGAACAAAAAACAACACTGTTGGATTCACGTTTGTTATTATATTTAGAAAATACCATGCCGGTCGTATCATTTTATTTTGTTGTATTTATCCGCCACACCTTAAAGGCCGGTCCGTGAAAATATTGTCCGACATTAAACCGGTCCTTGGCGTAAAAAAGGTTGTGGACCGCTTCACTAAATGATCCAAATCAATCCAAAAATATTGGGTGCTTGTAAAGTATAGATTTCTCAAAACCAGCATCTGATGAAAATAGAAAATCCACAAAGGGGGACAAAAAAAAAATCCCTCTCTGTGTTTGCTTCCAAGAAACTCTAATCTGTTTTGGCCGTGTCACTCGAATCCTGATTGAGAGCAGCGAGACTAAATGAACGTTTCTGGCATTTCCCCCTACCGCAGGTGTGTTTGCGTTCGGCCTGTTTGCGACCGACATCTTCGTGAACGCTGGGCAAGTGGTGACAGGAAGCCTGGCACCGTACTTCCTGACCGTCTGCCAGCCAAATTACACAGGCACCGAGTGCCGCCTCAACCACCAGTTCATCTCCAACGGCAACATCTGCACAGGGAACCGGGTGGTGGTGGAGCAAGCCAGGAGATCCTTTCCATCTAAAGACGCCTCGCTCAGCGTCTACTCTGCGGTCTACGTCACTGTAAGTGTCTCTCGTCTCTGCTTCTTTTATCGTGTGACTCAAACCTCATAGTTGTTACAATTCACACAATGCTACTGAGTTCAAATCTGATTCGTTGGAAAATCTTAGTGGTTAAGGCATTGGACATTGGATCTGAAGATCGTGAGTTTAAATCCCACCCACACCAAGATGCACGTCTCTGAGCAAGACCCTTATGGTGTTTGCTGTTTACAGTAGCAGAGAGAATAGAGAATCCTCCATGGTGTGTATGCATCATGAAAGTGGTAGCTCAGTGCTTTAGTAAGGTTGAAAGGTTGTGAGTTCAAATCCCACCACCACTAACAGGCCCTTGAGCTAAGCCCTGAACCCCTAATGTTGTATAAATGAAATAAATGTAAGTTGCTCTGGAACATGCCATAAATGTAAACGTGTGTGAGTTTGTGAATATGTGAACGTGTGTTTCAGATGTACATCACGAGCACCATCAGGACAAAGAGCAGCCGTCTGGCAAAGCCGGTGTTGTGTCTGGGGACGCTGTGTGCTGCGTTCCTTACAGGGCTGAAGCGGGTGTCGGAGTATCGAAATCACTGCTCGGATGTCGTGGCTGGATTCATCCTGGGAGCCTCCATCGCTCTGTTTTTGGTAAGTCTGATCCTTAATTCATGCCTGCAGATGGCGCTATTCTCAATATCTATTGTGTGTGACACTTTAAAATTTACGCACAGACTTTTGGCTGCATGCCTCATTCTTATCGGACTCATCTGTCATAAATAGATTGTAATTGGATTGGTATTGGTAGGGATTGGTAGTGTACGTGCTTCTTTTTGGACATCCCTATTCCACATGTAGTGCCTATTTGCTGTTAGAATGAGCTCCACTCTTCTGGGAAGATGTTCCACTAGATTTTGTGGAGGTTTAGCTACAAGGGTGTTAGTAATGTCAGGTACTGATGTAGGTGAGAAGGTGAGGAGGCCTGGGGTGCAGTCAGCATTCACATTCATCCCAAAGGTGTTCAGTAGGGTTGAGGTCAGAGCTCTATAGCAGGAGATCTTCCACTCTAACCCATGTAAAGCAGATCTTCATGGATCTGGCTTTGTGCACTGGTGTTTCATCATGCTGGAACAGGTTTGTGTGTCTCAAACAGTTTGGGGAAGAAGACCATACGGCTGGAAAATCGGGTGTCACAATACTTTTGTCTGTATACTGTATATAAAAAATGCATAATGGATTAATAAATGTTGATCACCGTTTCTCTTTGCAGGGACTGTGTGTGGTGAATAACTTTAAAGGTGCTCACTCGACCCCGACCAAAAGGAAGACGGAGGAGTACCGCGGCCTCCCGCTCATGACGTTCCCCCGTGTGGAGAGCCCACTAGAGACCCTCAGTGCACAGGTAGAGCTTTTCCACTCCATCGTCATACAAATAGATGTGATCGATCTTCGCTACAGTATAAACATTCATCTTCCACGTTTATCACCCCATGATTCATGAAAGCGACTCCGGATGGCGTGGAATAGGATCTCGTGAAGCACAGACGCGTGCAGGACACAGGACATGCTCGTTACACGGTCACTTTTCATATGTGACATTATGAAGGATTCATGTGCAACAAATTGCTCCGGGTTTTTACGAGATCCGTCTGTAAATCCACAGCAGAGTGAAACAAAATCGATACTCAGCTCTGAATTATTGAATATGTACCTTATTCCACGTAGGTGTGTTCGACCTGCATCACAACACTCCAGGCTGCTATTTGTTATAATCTTGTTTAGCTTCTTATTTTTAGGACGTGTTAGGGGTCAGCACTGGTTCCTGACAGCACAGCGATTAATCTCTGTCTGAGTCGGATGATATATTGCCGTATACAGTCATGCAGCAGTTCTTTTTTCGAGATCCTTGGGTTTCACTTTGGTTTTTACTTTAGCGATTATTTGTCTCATTATGGATTCTGACGGATTTTTGTGATGAAATTAACTCCAAACATGTCTATTGTAAAAGTATCAGTATTACAATAACACACATTATAAGTAGATTCATCCAATGAGAACTTTAATAAAAACCTTGCAGAAAATCAGTCAGGACCTTCTGACCAATCAGAATCCTGCACACTGGGGTTCAAATAACTGTTAAATTACAGCTGCCCTCAGTGTGTATCTGCTAAACTGCTGAACTACAGCGGTTGAAAACACTGGCCATTTTTTATGATCTACAACCAGGAAATATGATCTTTCTGGTCTGAATAAATGGGGACACCACCTACAGTATCGGAAATCCAAGCAGACATCTGTACTGATAGTGAGCAAAAAAAAATGGGAGAGTTTCTTTGCACTTTTGAAGGACACAAGCTCATCGTCGCAGCGCAGTTTGGGATCGTTAGTTTAACGGAAATGCCCGGTGAAATGGATTTGGATGTTTACGTGTAGGAACTGTGGGAGACCTTCAGCATGCTGTCAGTGTCTCTTATCAGGACAAGCTAGATGGATGAAAAGGCTGATTCAAGAAGAAATGAGTTCCCAGAAGCCAAGATTTTGTTTTGGCTTCTTTCTGCATATTCTGGTTTATTCTGATTGATGCGTTATCAGAGACCGAGGGAGCATCTAAGAGAGAAATTGACCGAAATGTTCTACACCGAATAATCCTATATATATAATGCATTAAATAATGCATCAATCTAAATTATGTGTGTGTGTGTGTGTGTGTGTGTGTGTGTGTGTGTGTGTGTGTGTTTGTGTGTGTGTGTGTGTGTACTTTCAGAACCATTCAGCATCCATGACTGAAGTGACTTGACTAAGGGGCCGGCACAGAGTCACCTTCACTTCACCTCAACACTTCTAGGCACAAGATGTTTTTGTACTGTCGCATACTGTAAAAAATAAATAAAAAAAAGAACAAAAAGAAGGAAAACAAAGAAAATAGTATTATGTTGGACCAAGTTAGAGGCAAGTGTTTTGTACATTTTGTAAAACACAGTGCTGTAGCTTATCCTTCTGTTCTTTCCGATTCCACATCTGGAGTTACGACTTCCTCGTCATGTTCTACATCACAACAAAATCAAGTCTATATATGATGTTACTCAGCTATCGGTGTTATGTGGTATTTGTACAAAGGATTCTTTAATTCCTGTTTATTCCCTTCCCCCTGTCAATTTTTTTTGACAAAGATCATATTTTTGGTATTATTTTTTATCTGTATAAAGCATTTTTGATCAACATTGCTTGTTATTTCTCCAGGAATGTTTTTTGGTATTCTTTTTTTTTATTTAATTTTTTATGTAATATAAAGATACATTTTTTTTCAATAACATCTCAAAATTGTCTTTAGCACTGCATGGAAGTACGCAGACATTTGACGAACATTTCATTCTTGTGCGTTGTTTTTCATTTATGGATTCTTTTGAAATGCCGAATATATTTTTTTGATTCGTCTGTCAAATAAATAGTCTGTAGTTGGAAGCTGGGACCGGTTGATTTTTCACCAACACAGTATATACTGTAGTTACAGCCGATATCATTGTATTAATATACTATATGGGCAAAAGTTTGTGGACACCTGACCGTAACAGTACAGTATGGATAGAGTATGTGCTTCATTTTTGGACATCACGTAGATCCCATTTGCCGAATAAGCTCCACTCTTCTGGGAAAATGTTCCACTCGATTTTAAGGAGGTTTCTGCTTATTCCACAAGGGTGTTAGTAAAGTACTGAGGTAGGTGAGCTGAGAAGGTTTGGGGTACAGTCAGTGTTCACATTTATCCCAATAGGGTTGAGGTCAGCACTCTATAAAAGGAGAACTTCCACTCCAACCCATAGAAAGCATACTGTATCTACATGAAGGTGCCTTTGTGCACAGGTTTGGATCTCCTAGGTCATGAAGAGAAAATGTCATGCTACAGCATCCAAAGACCTTCTATGCAATTGCATGCCTCTAAACTTTGTTTGGGAAAGAAACACATATGGCTGGAAAGGTTAGGTGTCCCAATACTTTTGCCGATATAGTATATTATAGGGCCAGAAACGTCTCAAGTTTAGAAATGGATCTTATGCCTCTTGACACTTCAACTTCATCAACTTTGCTGAGATGAAAACATTTCCTTTCGAAAGAAGTGATGAGAAAGTCTACTGATGGACATTTCACAGGCAGCATTTTTACTCGCAGAAATCCATTCATGATTGTTTTAATCTCGTGTGTAAACAGGCTAGCAAGGTGATCGAGCTGTGACACATCTACATAAAATGCTCCTCTACATCACCATCATTTATCAATTAATGATGCAAATTCAGTGGTATCATCAAATGGTTGCCTTAAGAATGTAACTTGTAACGTATTGATGCCTGTAATCAGTGTGGGCTAATCATTAGTTGTGTAAACAAGCTAGCCGTTGTTGCCTCACCACACATTTGGCTGGTTTGCAAGGGTGCCTATTAACTCGTTTTTGGTTTGCTTTTAAAAACGCCTGCTACTGCTGGGTGGCTAATTGCTAACTGCTAGCTGTACAAGAGTAAATAGCAGCATTTTCCGACACTTAAATTACACCAATGGACGACTCTGTTTACATTTTAGAAGTAGTTACTGAAAGCCAAATAAATGTACTTCTACTACTACACTCTATACTACAGTACTACACTCCATACTACAGTACTACACTCTATACTACAGTACTACACTTCATACTACAGTACTACACTCTATACTACAGTACTACACTCTATACTACAGTACTACACTCCATACTACAGTACTACACTCCATACTACAGTACTACACTCATACTACACTACACTTTATACTGCACTACTACACTCCATACAGTACTACACTACATACTACAGTACTACACTTTATACTGCACTACTACACTTTATACTACACTACTACACTCCATACTACAGTACTACACTTTATACTGCACTACTACACTCCATACAGTACTACACTACATACTACAGTACTACACTTCATACTACACTACACTTTATACTACACTTTATACTACACTACTACACTCCATACTACACTACTACACTTCATACTACAGTACTACACTCCATACTACACTACTACACTTCATACTACAGTACTACACTTCATACTACACTACCACACTTTATACTGCACTACTACACTCCATACTACAGTACTACACTCATACTACACTACTACACTTCATACTACAGTACTACACTCCATACTACAGTACTACACTCATACTACAGTACTACACTTTATACTACAGTACTACACTCCATACTACACTACTACACTTCATACTACAGTACTACACTCATACTACACTACCACACTTTATACTGCAGTACTACACTCCATACTACAGTACTACACTTCATACTACAGTACTACACTTCATACTACAGTACTACACTCCATACTACAGTACTACACTCTATACTACAGTACTACACTCTATACTACAGTACTACACTCCATACTACAGTACTACACTCCATACTACAGTACTACACTCCATACTACAGTACACTCCATACTACAGTACTACACTATACTACAGTACTACACTTTATACTACAGTACTACACTATACTACAGTACTACACTCCATACTACACTACACTTTATACTGCACTACTACACTCCATACTTCAGTACTACACTACATACTACAGTACTACACTTTATACTGCACTACTACTCTTTATACTACACTTCATACTACAGTACTACACTCCATACTACAGTACTACACTCCATACTACAGTACTACACTCCATACTACAGTACTACACTCCATACTACAGTACTACACTACATACTACAGTACTACACTCATACCACAGTACTACACTCTATACTACAGTACTACACTCTATACTACAGTACTACACTCCATACTACAGTACTACACTTCATACTACAGTACTACACTCCATACTACAGTACTACACTTCATACTACAGTACTACACTCTATACTACAGTACTACACTCCATACTACAGTACTACACTCCATACTACAGTACTACACTACTACACTACACTTTATACTGCACTACTACACTCCATACAGTACTACACTACATACTACAGTACTACACTTTATACTGCACTACTACACTTTATACTACACTACTACACTCCATACTACAGTACTACACTTTATACTGCACTACTACACTCCATACAGTACTACACTACATACTACAGTACTACACTTTATACTACACTACACTTTATACTACACTTTATACTACACTACTACACTCCATACTACACTACTACACTTCATACTACAGTACTACACTCCATACTACACTACTACACTTCATACTACAGTACTACACTTCATACTACACTACCACACTTTATACTGCACTACTACACTCCATACTACAGTACTACACTTCATTCTACACTACTACACTTCATACTACAGTACTACACTCCATACTACAGTACTACACTCATACTACAGTACTACACTTTATACTACAGTACTACACTCCATACTACACTACTACACTTCATACTACAGTACTACACTCATACTACACTACCACACTTTATACTGCAGTACTACACTCCATACTACAGTACTACACTTCATTCTACACTACTACACTCATACTACAGTACTACACTACTACACCCATACTACAGTACTACACTCATACTACACTACATACTACAGTACTACACTCATACTACAGTACTACACTCCATACTACACTACTACACTTCATACTACAGTACTACACTTCATACTACAGTACTACACTCCATACTACAGTACTACACTTCATACTACACTACTACACTTTATACTACAGTACTACACTCCATACTACACTACTACACTTTATACTACAGTACTATACTCCATACTACAGTACTACACTTCATACTACACTACTACACTTTATACTACAGTACTACACTCCATTCTACACTACTACACTTCATACTACAGTACTACACTCCATACTACAGTACTACACTTCATACTACACTACTACACTTTATACTACAGTACTACACCCATACTACACTACTACACTTTATACTACAGTACTACACTCCATACTACAGTACTACACTCATACTACAGTACTACACTTTATACTACAGTACTACCCTTCATACTACAGTACTACACTCCATACTACAGTACTACACTCCATACTACAGTACTACACTCCATACTACACTACTACACTTTATACTACAGTACTACACTTCATACTACAGTACTACACTCCATACTACAGTACTACACTCCATACTACAGTACTACACTTTACATTGCACTACTACACTCCATACTACAGTACTACACTTTATATTGCACTACTACACTCCATACTACAGTATGTACTTTTCGAGTGCTCTGAATGCATTGCAACAGGCCCTTTACAACAACATCTGGATTGTATTCTGAATAAGATACTAATTAACACCATTAATTCCTGCCCCTTTTCTTTACTTGCTTTGAAATTTGACTTACAAAAGCAATACAAATTAACTAATAACACACAACTTCCTGTGTTGTTCCAAGTTTCCCATTATTTGATGCAAAAGCCAGTTTCTGCATCAAAAGCTGTGATTTCGCATGCTGTGTTTAATTCCATTAATATAACCCATTTGTGTTGGATCACACATTATTACCTAATGCGCAGGCTCCCAAGCGTGATCCTAGATCCTAAACCTTGTCATGCATCAAAAACAACTAATTTCATCTAATCAGTTAATTACTATCCCTTCCTGACTGAATGTACACGTGGATGAGCAGGAACACATTATAATGTACAGGACGAAATGTGGGTTTTTCTGGACTTGGGTTGAGATCTTGGAATGTAATGTAATGACAGCAGTTTGGGTGTTATGTGTGGTTCGGAGAGGTGGGTGTATTTATTGCTGCACTAAACTTTTGCCCACTGAATCATTTTCAGCATATCCAATCAAATCTGTGATGAAACCTGAGAATCCTGAGAAAACCTACATGGAGAATGTAGAAATCATGCACACACAGTACATGTGGGAACCCTAAAGATGCAAGGCTTCAATGTTATCTACTTTGTTTTTTAAACAACACTGTTTCCTTGGTTCTCCAGCACCTACCTGTTCAGAAGATCAATAGTGAAAATGCTGGAAAAGTTTGAAACATTTCATGTTTGCTACAAGGACAAGCAATATTTATAAGATTACTGTTGTTAGGGAGAAGGAGCTCTTGACACTGTAAACACTTCAGGTTGGTTTCTCTGCTCCTCTTGGTTGGACAGACCTGTGTAGAACGAGTTCTCACAGACGTTCCAGAAGTTTTACTGGTTGTTCCAATTGTTGCACCTTAAAAGCAGAGGTGAAAGTGTGGTGTGTGTGAGATGTACAGTAGCATAGCCAATCCACCTACCAGCAGGTTTTGGAGATACTGGTGAAAACATGAGAATCCTGAGAAAACCTATATGGAGAATGCAGAACTCAAGCACACATGGTACTGTCCAAGTGGGGACAGTGAAAATGCAACGCATCATGGAAGACCAATCTTTCTCTGCTGTCGAGTGTGGCGGTTATCTCTGGAGCATACTGGAGCAAATTTTAATTCTGCACTTTAGTTCTATCAACAGTGCATCCTGTTGTTGCATATACTCACTTCTGCATATGAAATTCTTTTCTTTTCACGTTTCAATTTGGTAAAAAAAACCCTGCAGACAGAATGTCCTCTAAAGACCAAATAAACTCAGGCAAACCAAATGTGGTGCAGATGAATGATGGGATTGAGCCTCTGAGATCGTCATGTATTTGAAAAGCATATTTTAATTAAAGAGTTTTAGAATCCTTTTGCAGTTCAAGAGCTGAGACAGCGTTCATGCTTCCTTATAGAAAACAGTTTAGTGCTTTATAGTGATATGCAGGAGGAGCTATCATATACCATAATCTGGCACCTTCAAATAAACATCTAACGCTCTGATGCACAGAGCACTTTGGCCCCACACACACACACACACACACACACACACACACACACACACACACACACACACAGAAAGAGAGAGTTCCCGTTAAAGAAAGCGAAGAGAGGGTTTGTATCCAAATTTCTCACTGCTCACCAACTGGTCCAGAGAAGAACAATCAAAAAGAGAAAAAAAATAAAAATAACAAAGAGAAAATATATTATACTCTTTTAAAACCATGTGCCAAAGAACATGAAGAGCTTCGACTTAGGAAGCAAAACAATCCGTCGTTAACTTCGCACAGTCACAGATGTCTCGAAAAAACGGCTCCAGATGTTTCTCTAAGACTCTGGAGCCATGTTGGTTCTCTGGTACTGTTCCAGCTCCCTTTTCTTCTTCATGGCCAGCTGCAGCTGCTGCTTGATGATCTGAATGTGGGTCTCCAGGTCAGTCAGCTCCTGCACTATGGGGCTGTGTGCAAGGCCCAGCGAGTCTGTTTTGCCATTCGACTGCAGAGGAAGCTGTCTCTTAAGTTGAGGAGGAACGGGAGGACCGGGAGGAGGAGGATGAGCAGGAGAAGAAGAAGGTGGAGGAGGAGAATGTGAAGGGAGCTCTTTACACTGCAAACACTCCAGGTTGTTCTGCTGCTCTTCTTGATTGGAGTGACCAGTGCAGACTGAGTTTTCACAGACGTTCCAGAGATTTTGCTGGTTGTTCCCAATGTTGCACCTGGAAAGCAAAAAGGTAAAAGTATAAATTTGATCAAAAACACCATGATTCAAGTGTTACATTTACGAGGTATTATTACATAAAAGTTAACGATGTGATCCATTGATTTAAAAAAGTGTGCATCAGATACAAGTTATCATTTATATCGCAATGCATCATTTTTTTTTACATATTTGCATTGGTAAAATATTATTTATTTATATAAAATTATTAGTAGATGCGCTGTACTTTTATTATCTGGAAACTGACCAATAATTTGTGACCAATATTTTCTATGTAGATCGATTTCTCCTCGCTAAATTGTATCTCTGGCGCGTTCTCTCAGCACCGCTGCTGCTACGTGAATATTACGTATCGCAACACTACGGAGACTGAGGCGTGTCCTGAGAGTCACATAGAATACAGATTAACATGGCAGAGGTAGAGCTGTAACTTCCTGGAGACACAACAGGAAAAGAATGTCTGGTTTTATTTAATAGTTTTTCTTAAGAAATCGGATCGCTACTGCATCATAATTGGGGGGAATCGCATCGCCTCGGTAGCTACTTCATATGTATCTTTAATGTACTGTATCATTGGCTATGCATTAAGTTGCGAATCGCATCAGCCTCAGTTACATCCCTGATAGTCATTTTAGAAAAAAAAAATTGCATGCTTCATCTAAATGTGAAAATGTTCCACCTTATTTTTTTCCAAAGACAATTGAATTTGAAACTGAATTCTTTTCCTGGCAATGTTTGGAGTTCTTAAATAAACTTTCCAGGAGGATGCCACCCACTCAGAAGTAGTAAAGTAAATTAATTAAGTATATGTTTTTATGCATATTTATCAGAATATTTTTGTTGCATTTGTTACATATCTTTATACTCCAGAAGAATTCAGAAGAACAGGTCGTTTCTCGATGCTTTTAAAAAGTCAATACATATACTGTGTTAAATGAGAACCTGTCACATGACCATTTGCAATATGACACAATTATAGGGAAAGTTTGGAGCCACTGATGTTTCTTTTGAACTCTTATTACACTGTTGGCTTCATTATTAGTTCGTAGTTCATAATTTTTTCTGTATGTGCTGTGCAGTAATGGCTCTTTACCTTTTTTCCGGTTTTGCAACAGTTGATAATTTGTCTTCGTTGAAGGTCGGGTTAAGTGCTCGATGCAGCCTCTGACAGAGGAATTGTATTAAGTGTTATTAAAGACAACACAGAGAGCAGCTGTGAGAATGCTAATATAATTACCTCTAACCGATTCGGGTTTTCATTAATGATCGAAATACATTACTGAAATAAAATGAGATTATACTTGAGGTCATCGGTCTGAAAGACAAACTAATAGACTCACTTGACTTGTATGAAGCCAGTACTGTGGCTTGTTCTGCATCTTTGGTATCACCCAGCGATGGACAACGTGCTCAGCAATAGTGGTGAGGAGAGACAAAGCAACTCCTACGCACAGCATTACGAATAACCCTGAGAAATGTTTAATCCCCATCTGTAAAGTCTGGATATCACAACAAAGTAAAGATTAGATTCACTCCAAAAGACTATTAATAATCCTAAAAAATGCAGCACTGTATGAATTGGCTACTGGGATTTGTTAGATCATGTATATTTCATTACCTCTGTCACAGCAAAACTTCGCTTTCCACAGGGCACCACTTTGTACCACTTATCATGCAGCATGTCCATAAATCCATCAGACTTGTACTGGCTAACCAGCTCTGAGATATTTGAAGTCAGAGGTGAGTTCTGTTTGAGACCAATGCCATAGCCTGCAAATGCAATTATTTGCACCGGTTATTGAAGGAATATATGAAAAAAATACAAAGGCAGCTACAGTATGTAGAAGTTCTAACTTAACAACACATGTGTGGTGGTCAGGGAAAGTCCATCTGATGCACTTATAGCACCATTCAGCAACAAGCCAAAACAAAATGCGGGTTATTGAATTCTTTTTTAATAAATTACTATTCAATTTTGTGTTTTATTAGCCAAAATGAACTACAACCTCATTTCCAAAAAAGTTAGAATGCTGTGTGAAATTTAAATAAAAACAGACGGCAATGATTTTCAAATCTCATAAATCCATATGCTATTCACAATAAAAACAAAAATGATATCAAATGATCAAATTGAGATTCTGTACCATTTTAAGGAATGGAAATTTTGAATTTGAAATCCATTTTAAAATGACTTTAAATTCAAATTCATTCGAATTAAAAAATTTGAATTTCAAATTTCAGAAATTCATTTTGAATTTAAAGCCTGCAACATGTTTTTAAAAAAGTTGAGACATGTTTACTACTGTGTAGGATCACATATACATCTGTGAACTGAGGAGACCAGTTGCTGAAGTTTTGGGACAGGAATGTTGTCCCATATGTGGGTGATACATTAATCTAACCGCTCAACAGTTCTGGATGTCCTTTGTTGTGTTTTTTGTTTAACCTGCATTTGTGGCTGACTGTGTTTACTGACAATTATTTCTGGATTTGTTTCCGAGCTCTTGAAACGATTGCAGTGACAAAATCATGACCGTTTTAAATGGTCCAAGGCGTCCAATATTGATTTTCAGCCTTGTCCAGATTGTTTGAAACTTTTGATGATATTATGTACTGTAAATGATAAGATATTCAAATGTTTTGCAATTTGATACATTATCACGAAAATGTTCCACAATTTGTAGACACGGTCTTTCACAGATTGTTGAAACTCTGCTCGTCCAATTCTGTGAGACGTGTTTCAGCCATTATATTCAATCAACATATTATTTTCCTCAAAGTGGTACTTTTTCCCCAGTTTAAACATTTGATATATTTTCTGTTTTATTGTGAATAAAATATGGGTTTATGAGATTTGCAAATCATTGCATTCTGTTTTTATTAACATTTATTACACAGTGAGACCTTTTTTGGAATTGGGGTTGTACTTTTTACAGGCTTGATCTATGCAAACTATAAATATATGTCAGTGATATGTTAACCGATTGAAAATAATCGTTATTCTACAAACATTTCCAAATAATAAGATTATAAATCCACATTATGTCTAGAATGCTGAATATGAAATTGCAACCCTGTATTGCCAGATCCTTGGGGGTGCCTGTGTTTTTCCCCCCTCTTGACATTTCCCTGTACAGAAAGCCTCAATACATCATTTAGATGAAGAAAGAATCAGAGATGAACTTGCCTTCAATTGCAAATGGTTTCCCAACTGTAAGAGTTTTACAATCAGCATCAATGGACACTTCATAGTCTAAGAGGGCTTTATCCATAATAAAAGCATCAAGTTTCTGAGGATCATCTCTGAAAAGAAATAAATATATATTTAAAATAAATTAAAATCCCAGGCTGATTACGAATGGTCACTTTTCCCCAAAAACAGTTCATAATTTAAAACAAAAGCATTTAGACTTGACTGAATGCGCTGTAATGGCATTGATTATAATTTGCCCTATACAATAAATTATCTTTCATATATTAAAATCCAGAAAGTAATAGTAGGCAGTTATGTGACAAACTTACTTTCTAGCAGCCGTCTATTCTAACAGCATGCTATCTCGGAAACAGCAACTTGACTTAAAGAAAAATGGCATGCACAACATTTTATTTGATTTTGTTGACAAAACTCCTAAAGCCCATTATATCTGGGGCTGTTTGAAGGATTTTCAGAATCCACACTAGCAGATTTTTGGGAACTTTTGAATCGAGGTCAGCCTTAAAGAGGATCTGAGAGATCAAAAGCGCACAGGTCTAAGAACACAATCAGTCAGGAAATGAATTTGCTTATGATTGCTAGATGCTAGTCTGCACATTCCTGTGTTTATGATTATGTTTATCTGAGTGCCTTGGTAGGCTGAACTCCACAGTCCTGAAACACTCTTACCCTGTCTTTTACCAATAAGCTCCACTGTTACATTATTTTATTAGATGTATAGAAGTACCCAGCAGTGAGGGCAGTAATGAAGTAAATGTAATTGCTAAATGTACTTATGTAGCCTTTTTACATATCTGTACTTTACTGAAGTATTTCCATTTGGGGAGTCTTTTACTTTAACTTTACTACATTTCAAAGTCAAATATTGAACTTTTTACTACATTTTGCAAAATCAGCGTTACTTTTTATTTATGAGGATAAAAACGTAACTGGTCAAACACAAAGCAGGATCAAGCGCTAGCTCTGTTTTAAACTCGTTTTGATTTCCGCTTGGTGTATCTACTGATCACCAACATACAGTTCAGCATCAGTTCAACAGCAAGCAGAACATTTAGAGAGTAACAAATGATGAAGAAACACCAGACTCGAACTCACCACAACACACGTGACCTTATTTTTAAGTATTTTTGAAGTAGTAGAAAAGAAGGTTTTGGGCTCTGAATAGAAACCAATCAGTGTTTGACTCATTAATATCATTCTATTAATAGATCAGTGTGCTGAGAGTCACATTAGAATCTGAGTTGATTAAGCAAAGAGTCTTGTGACAAAATGATAATAGGAACATTATTGCCGTAATAAATAATAGTACATTAGATACTTTAGTAAATTTATAGGCAACTACTTTTGTACTTTCACTTTAGTTTACTGGAGTAATATTCTACCAG
Source organism: Silurus meridionalis (assembly GCF_014805685.1). Taxonomy (NCBI): domain Eukaryota; kingdom Metazoa; phylum Chordata; class Actinopteri; order Siluriformes; family Siluridae; genus Silurus; species Silurus meridionalis. The sequence continues at coordinate 21,129,518 of NC_060894.1, forward strand.
TGAATCTTTACTTTAACTCAACTACATGGTTTGTGTACTTCATCCACCACTGGTACCCAGTACAGGACAACTCTAGATTCAGGTATTGATTTTCTAGTTAGTATCCTGTTCTGTAATGCTTATGACTTACTTAAGGTGGTCTATTCCTTCAGGGGTTGTAGGAACATTATATCGCCTCATGTATTCGTGCATCTCCGGGAAGCTTTTTTTTACGTAATCCTCAGCACTGCTTTCTCGTACAGTCCCAAATCGAAAACCTTGCGATGGATGATGGAGCTTAAAGTAGAGGATCATTTCCATTAGTAGTAGCAATGGCACTCAGGACCGTACATTAGGAAGAAATTGGGGCTATTCCTGATCCATTTTTAGAACATTCTGGGATAATAATCTCAGGCTGGTCTTACCTTGGGGTCATGGATACCTGAAAGCTGCTCGTATGTCTTTTCCCCAACCATCACCGCAGCCAGATTGGCCGTGTAGGTGGAGAGGCAGAAGAGACAGAATATGGCCCAGAGGTTCATTAAAAAGCGGCCTGTCCAGCACTTGGGTGGCTTGATGGCAGCTGTCCTGCCAAACAAGATGGCATAGCAAACATTGAGTGCTGAAGAGAAGGAGAAGACACGGTCCCTGTTTCTGCCTTTAGGCGTCATCCCAAATGGACTCTTCCACTCATACAGGGTAAGAAATACAGCAGTAACATGAAGTGATGCAAAAATCCCCAGCCACATACTCCAGTGTAAGGGCCACATGAAGGCGCCGATGGGTGCTGCCGTGTCTCTGGTCCTCACCAGGATGCCCAGGCTGGTAGAGAAGAAGGGGCTGGTGAAGTCTATAACCTGACTGCGTGCTGAGTTGATGCTAAAAGAAGTGACAGCCAGCTGCGCTGCACCACTCAGCAGGTCACCCACCAGGCCTGTCCAGCGGCCGTTCTTGTAGGCACCATACTTCCCATCTCCTACTATATAGAGGTCGAAGTCAAAACCCACATCCTCAGCCAGCTTCTCCAGCAGGTCTATGCAATATCCATAGCAGCACTTCTTGAGCTCAGTGGGCACTGTGCTGTTCCTCAACTGCAGGTCATGGAACAGGGCATCAAGAAGCGCTGTGTCGTTGGTGAGCGGGTCGAGGCACAGCTGCCCTGCCGGGCACTGACCATCGTCATCCACCTCTCGTGTAAATACAAACGGGTGCTCAACCAGAGTCACAACCCGCAGGTGCAACCTGGATGAACGCCTCCTATCGCCTTCTGGGTGGGAATGTTTCTTGCTAGGCCATACACCATAGTCTAGAACCACTTTACCCTGCTTCCAGCTGCCGAGTCGCGTCCATGCAGGGTTCCCTAATGGGTCATGCTGCAGATTCCAAATAAAGTGATGGCTTTCTGAGATAATGGATCCATCCTGAACATGAATGTAACCACTTAGCCCATCAAACGATGTGTTGTCCATAAACCTGGGGAACAATTGCACAACAATTTCAGTTCTTTAATCAGTTGAAGTCTTTCTATTACTTTGTCAGAGCAACCTTTGCCTATAATAAGCATGGAGCTCAGTATCTATAAGCTCTTCAGATAAACAGAAAATACCCGGTTCAAAAATAATGATTTTGCTTTGCTAGTTTTAGCTCCCTGACAGATTTCTCTCTAATCACTATGATAAAGCTACAAGATTGTTATTTTCTCCTCTTGCCTTATCCTGGACCGAGCCATCTCTAAAACCTGTCATGCTCTTTTTTTTCCCTTCATATGTAGATAATGGTTCTTTGGGGAGGATTAAGCATGCAATACAATGTCAGTCATGCATTTTTAAGAAAACAGAGAAAGATTTTTCACACCATGGGCTTCTATGGTATTGGCAATATAGCTGAACTTTCCTTGGAGATTTGAAAAGAGGGCTTATATAATGGCATCTTTTTTGGAAAATGCTCTGAAGTGTATATGAAGTGTGTAGATGAAAAACTCAATATATATGAAAATGCCACTATGAAATGTTTGCTTGTAAAATCGAATTTTTGGAACAGTGCTAGAGTAAACTTATAGTATGTATACATAAAATATTACCTGGACAGATATTTTCCTGAGGTGAGATTTCTATCCTCAATCACCATGCAGTTTGTGATGCCAGGGATAAGAGCCAGCTTTGGAGACACAGTAGCAGCTGATCCAACAGCCCTGGCAATAAACTCCAAAGAGTCCTGGACGTAGTGATCCAGAGCAGGCTGCCTCATTCGCCCATGCGCCATAATGCCCATTGGCAGCCCGTCAGTCCTCAACTCCTCCACGTTCTGTGCATCCCCTATAATCCAGTGGTAGACTGGCAGTACTAAACCAAGCTTTGCTATTGTTATGAAGATCCTCTTTATGTCCCGAATGTCACATCCGAAAGTCACAATGGTGGATGTTATGTCCTTGATGGAGGTCATGTGACTCTGCAGCGATGTCTGGAAGTCATTTTTGTTGCTGCTGTTGCTGGAAATGTTGAATATGGTGCCCAGGTGAAATCTCGAGTTGTTGCGAAGCAGAAAGACGAATTGGGAAAGATTCAGGTTCTGGCACATCAGCAGGCTCACATCGTACCAATTATTAATGGAAAGAAGAGAGTAGATTAAGTCTGCCTGAGGAGTCTGGGGGTTCTGCATGGCCATCTGAAAATGGAGCGAGTTCTGTAAGTTGGGAATAAAATGGAACACAGTTATAGAAAAGGCAGCGAAAACATAAAGACATACTGCTTTTGTGCTTGCTTTTTTTATTGGAGTGAGAATCAACAGCAAGACAAGAAGCTTGCTCTGAACTGTTTTGTTCTGCACTGAGTTCCTTTTTCTTCCATCCAGTCATATTCTCAAAAAAAAATCTTTTTTTCCCCACTGGACATACAGTTTTTGTTTTATGGAGGTCGATCGATAGTGGATTTTACTACAATAGTTTTTTTAAATAGATACTGGATAAAAAACAAACAAACATAACACTCCGTGAAAAAAATAGTACTAAAATTGATAACAAAAAAAATAAAATAAAAACACTACTGAATCATGAAAATGTGCTAAATGAAATACATGTGAACGTATGAATTATACTAATAAATATTGAAAAAAAAAAAAGACGTGCATTCACTGAAACATTCCAAATAAATAAAAACAGTTACATCTAAAATGAATTGAAAAGAGACACATCAGTGATTCAGCTCTAAAGGCCGCTCTCATACTGTAAAATGAAAGCGGACATTCTCAGCCACTCCAGCAACCCGGAAAAACTATCCGCATGAATTTTTGCCCATAGCCATAGTTTCTTTATCGTTTTATATGATAATTTTCAACAATCCAAGAAGAGTTTTATACTAAACATTTAAATTTTTTGTAACATTGAAAAAAGCTATTGTTTTTTATTGTGTATACATTGATGTTCTCACTATTCAGAGATTCAGGACCCTCAATCTGCATATTACACTGAAGAAGGTAATATAAAAAATCTTCTAAAGAGACATAAAACAATTTATAAAACAGACCAATGTTTGTTTATTTCTGTAGGTATATGAATGGTGTATTTTTTGGAATTTAAATGAAATTTAAATGAAGGCCAGTATGAATGTTATTGTGGTCTACAGGCCCGAAGGCAGTTCTGAACTCAATGGTTAAGGCTCTGAGGTTGAGATCAAGAGGTTGCCAAATGAGGATTCACTGCCAATGAACAACGACTACCTCTGAGCTTGAAGTGTCTTTGGGGAAAGTCTTCCTGCCAACTGTATAAATGTAGGCACACACAATGTGAAAATGTTAAACTAATTCTTTAAAAACTTCATACATCTATGTATCCTTTGTCATTTTAACCAACCAACCCCATTTCAAGGGATTTCTAAGCCAAATAAATTTCAAAAACCTTTTTATTAAATCATTAGTTCAGCCATAATGTTCTGCATAGTCTCGATTTCCTGCTCCTGATCTTTGCAATTCATCTTAGAGCAGAAATTATTCCCTACATGATTCTTGTGTTTGTTCTATTTGCTGTACTATTTACTGTTTGGCCCACAAACTTATTTTATACTGCATCTAGACCAATTTGGCATTTAATCCACTCACAACTGTTGCACATCAGACAATTCAAAGAGCAAATAAAATGGATGTTTTTGAAATGCCAGTCTTTATGAACCTGCTACTGTAGGCTTAAAAATAATACTATTGAATAACCTTTTGCCATTTTATTCACCCTCTCAACAAGACATCTGGATGAAGTCCTCAGCAGACGGCTGTAAATGGTGCAGAGAAAACACACTTGCTGAAAATAGGATTTCATGGATTAGATTTATTTGTTGAGAAATAAATCCATGAACATTTCTTTTCTTTTTCATAACTTTATTGTGTACCTATACAGATCCAGCTTTCCGGTGAGCCGCAATTATCCCCAACATCTCAATCAGAATTTCTGAATAGCTACCAGACTCTGAGCTTGACTTTCCCTGCAGGTGTCCCTTTATTTTAAATGATTTATTGTGTAAACATTTCACTGTGAATATTTAACATTCAGTGAACACCTGAGACAGATAACAGAACTGTCTGGCATGTATTTGAGCTTTGAACATGATTTTTAAAGAGATGTTTGTGTTTGATACGTACAATTCAACTTCAAAGATCCATAATCTGAAGGGTAAGGGACTTTATTTTCTCAGACTTGCTTTGAATAAGTAAAGAATTAGGAAAATAGGAAAAGAATCTATAATGTGGTGGTGTGATATCCACTTTGAAGCTATTACACCCCAGTAATGGATTCCAAATGTTACATTTGAGGATAAATAATAGCAGTGAAACTGGTTAGTTTCTATGATAAAAAACTAATTAATCTGCATGTGATTAAAGAATTCAGCATTGCTGTGGTATACAATATATGATTGCTGTGGGTTTGCTTTGCCGAGCTGCTTAGCGCTAAACATTATATTATATTCTACATCACTTTGAAATCACTTCAAAGTCGCTAAAAGGATCTGACAAATTAAAAAAAACAAAGAATGCAAAAGAAAGTGAGTTGTTTTGGCACCTTGAACAAAAGAATAGTACTTTAAATCTTAAGGACCATCATGAAGACCAGAGAGCTGTCTGTTGGAGAAAACCAAACCAGATTTTAGCTGAGAGACTCTTCACTTGGTTGTAGCAGAGTACAGCGACATTCAACCACATATTACATGTTATTTACTCAGTGTTCCTTCCAATAATTTGTAATGAGTTTTGTTCCAAAGCTTTTGCTCACCCAACTCACCCCCCCCCCGCACCGATACACAGATATTGTCTCATTGATTAGCAGCACACCCATTATTCTAACAAACCATTCTTTAAGTGCATCACAGGCCGGACTTGAGAATGAATAAACATCTGGAGGAGGAAGATCTGAACAGACTCAGACACATCTTGACTTTTATCCTAGACTCTCAGAGCTTGTCTTTATCTCTCTTCTATCTGTGCTGAAAAAAAAATTAGACCATCACTGTTTCTACCAGACTAAAGCAAAGGTCAATAACACGATTCGCTCAACCCTGTAAGAGATTAATTGGCGTTTGATGGTGATAGATGCACACTGGGACCCTGTATTGAATTCAGGGCTCGTTTTCACCTGAAAGCACAATAAACACAAAGCTGTCTGACCAGAAGATGGTGCTAACTTCAAGTAGGCTGACAGCCCAGACGATGCTGGTGGACAATTTTCACCATTAGTTTTGGAACATGATCATATGCTGGATGTGGAAACATATCAGTGAGTCATTCATGAGTCACCGATTCGGATCATTATTCTATATTTAATGTTTCGATCTTGAGGGCGGAATACATTTTTAACTGGTGCTTTTATAAAACCGAAAATAAAATCTCATTTATTCAGGTCCAGCAACGAGAGTGGGCATCTTATACGGTGGATTTAACATCTGACTTTCGTGTCACATTCAACATATATTCTGCAGTAAACTATAAATAGGTTTATGCTTAAAGATAGATCTCTACATTCACAACCAACCATGTCATACATCTGTAATATACAGTATGAGCAATATATAATAGCTCACAATGGTTTTTTTATTATATACATATATCAGGCATTTGCTGTCCAAAAATGTCTACAATATGAAATAAGAACTGCGCTGATATCTTTTCCTTTATATGCATTAAGTTCTCTGGTTGGTGTTTTAATAAATCATGTCCTGGCATGATCCAAAAACAGGAATTAATAATGGATAAATGAATGCAATCTGGTCTGTAAATGTAAAACACCGCAGCATTTGTTTTAATCAGAGTCAGAGTTGTGCCCATAAGGGGGGCACAGAGGGGCAGCTGACACCCTTGAAATACACTTTGCCATCTCAGCTCTCAGCTCTAAAACCCATAGGCATTAAAGCCTTTGCAATTCATGCAGGATTAATGAATTGTATCAAGCTTTAAAATGACTGTCTATAATAGATATGTTCTCAAAATTAAATTCTCCCATGATGACTTTAATCATTTTGTTTAGTATCAATGATACTGGATTTGTAGCTGTGCTGTGAGTTTTGGGCCGTTCTACCTCTTCCTATTGGTGGCTTTGAGTCAAGTATCATAGCTGCAGTCATGTTGAGATTTTCACTGAAATTGTCTAAACAAGCTACACTGATGTTTTGGTGGCAATGGCACTAAAGTGGCTGTCAGTAAATACAACTAACCAAACACCAACCATTTCAATGTCAGCTTTATAAACACACTCACATTGCAATGCTGTAGGAGTTTTAAACAACTTCTAGAAGTATCCAGAACTTCAAAACATCTAAGGACATTTATTTTGCAAATAAAAACAAAGAACAACCTTTGACATATATACAATATAAATTAGCCAGTGTCACCCCTAAGTGTGCTCCTACACACCTCCTTCTGCTCCTACAGTGTGGCTATATACTGTATATACACTGTATATATATGTAAATGTCACTGTTTTAGGGTTTGGAAATATATTTCTTGACAGATCTCCAGGTCTGGTCCTGGAGTACCTGGAGATCACTACATGTTTTCGTGTATTTCTCCCCTACAATTCAGGCTGTAATTTATCAGATTAAAATCTATGGATTTGGAGTTCCCCAAGATAAATATCTTCTGAATGCAGAAGAAGGTTTAATTCTCACATATACATTATAGAACGGTGAAATTCATTTTTTTTATCATGGCTGGTTAGAAAGCTGGGGTCATAACTCAGGGTCAGCTGTGAGCAGAGTGGGTTAAGGGCCTTGCTCAAGGGCCCAACAGTGGAATGCTGGAGCTCAAACCTTCAACTATCTGATCAATAACCCAGAGCCATAACCAGTAAAAATGATAATATAATAGTCAGTGAGAGTTTAGGATATTAACATTCAAGCTTGACTGAAGGACCTAATAGAACCTTATAACTGAAAACAGAAAAGGGCCTCGTACCCGACTCTGGCGCGTGAACTCGCTGTGGACGACGCTGATGACCGGGATGTGCATTGTGGAGGACACGAACTCCAACTTGACGTACTCGTCTCTGTTTTCAGGAAACGCCATGATGGCTGAAACTCCCTGAACCACGACCGTGTGACACACGCTCTGCAGGAACGACATGGGGTCGGAACTCACAGGTGGAGGTGAAGAGGAAAAGGAGAAAGCCGGCAGCTCACCCAGTCCTATTTCCACAGCCATGACTATCTCCAGGGACAGGTTGTACGGTAACAGGTCCGGTAATCGGTTCAGGGTCTCCGCGGCCAGGAAGATGGAGTCTCTGGGTTGGAACGCGCTCTCCACTCGCCTGTGCACGTTTTTACTTTGCGCGCTTTGTTTGTGGTTCGCCGTGGAGCCTTTTGTCCTAACAGCACTCAGACCTGGGTCACTTCCACTTCTCCTGACCAACTCGAACCGTTCCCAAGCTGTTTCTCCGACCGCGTCCCAATCCGTCCTCTGTGAAACGTGCGTCACAGCGCGGGGCTGAAGATGCACGGCCCCAACTCGCACCGTGTGCCCGATGCGTTTCAG